>NC_136977.1:37682719-37840219 GCF_032717465.1 Coenobita brevimanus
CACACACACACACACACACACACACACACACACACACACACACACACACACACACACACACACACACACACACACACACACACACACACACACACACACACACACACACACACACACACACACACACACACACACACACACACACACACACACACACACACACACACACACACACACACACACACACACACACACACACACACACACAGAATATATTGTCCCTTGAGAATTAGCCTCCCTCCTCAGGTCACACACACTCTTGGCTGCCTTTCATTTTAACTTCCTTCCTTATGTATTATGAAACTTATTTCTACATCAAATCCTTTATCAATACCCCTCTAATGTTTCCTTTTTTCACTCGAGAGAGAGAGAGAGAGAGAGAGAGAGAGAGACAGACAGACAGACAGACAGACAGACAGACAGACACACACACAGACAGAAAGAGAGAGATGGGTTGAAGGGTGGAGGCTGGTGCAGTACACTGAAGGTTATTAAATTCGGCGATGAATTACGGATGACTTGATGAGCCTTATAATAGGATACTGACTGCATAAGTACAGCATGATAAATACAATATTTTCCTTTGTATTTCAACACCATGAAAAAAGAGATTAAAAAAAATAATAAAAACACATCACAACAAAATGTTAGACAAAACGTACATACATACATACATAGAGAGAGAGAGAGAGAGAGAGAGAGAGAGAGTAGCACCAGGCAGGTGACGAAGTCTTTCCAGATTAGACGGTACACCTGTACTGGTCATCAAATGGACTCCTAACCTCACTCACGCACCTCCCACCCCACCATCCACCAATCACAGACATTCCAGTGGCAAGAGAGTGGGATGAGCGTCTCCGCCACCTCTCGCTGTCGCGACTATTCTCGCGACAGCGAGAGGTGGCGGAGAAGCGCCTCCCTCAGGGAGGACTGAGGAAAAGGCTTTCCTTCTCTCGTCCCTGATTGGTCTACGGTGATGGGCAGAATGGGGAGGTGTGAGAGCGCTTATATTTCCCTCATAGTACCGTCACCAAATTGATCGCCATGGTTCGAAGCTTTATTTATTGCTACAGCAGTTAATATGTGTACACAGACTATTACCTATGGTATATCACAATACATACAGGTGTGCATGTTGATATTCTAGAATATGAAAGTCCAGCCAAAAACATTTAAGGAGTAAAACATTAGAAAGGACAGGATAATACTCACCATAAGCCAAAATCAGGGAAGGGGAGAGAGAGAGAGAGAGAGAGAAGAATACAGAAAGAGAAACACGTGTGCTTTGAGGGAGTGGTAATGACAAGATCAGGTCCACCGGGACATACTTGTCAATCCTAAGCCCCTTTCTTCTCTCCCCTACCCCGTCGCTCCGGAGGGCGTACATGCATGCATTCAGACATATATTTATACATACAGTGTGTGTATATATATATATATATATATATATATATATATATATATATATATATATATATATATATATATATATATATATATGGGAATTAAGCAATGAGTGTACACAATCATAAAATAATCTATGTAAGCTCTGTCTTGTCACTTTAAAGCACTGGACGAAACTTTTGAAATAATTCTTCAGTAAAATTCTCATGCTTGTGAATCTCAGCTGTTTCTCTCAGAAAAACCATAAAGAAGGATTTATGTACCATATGGTTGGGAAATATTCATTCAGAATAAACTGGCTTAAACCAACACGAACAGGAGCATCGCTCATTGTGAAAACATTGTTCACCTGTGTCAAGATTTTTTTTTTTGATCGATTGAACGCAGGTATGCTAAGTTTATATTTTAGAATAAAGCATTAGAATGGCCATACAATATACATCTCAAGCCAAAAGCAATGCATTCCGTCGGACAAGCAGACAAAGCACCTGGAAGGTGAGGTGAAGAGTCAAGATGCAAAATACAGAGGAAACAAAGGCAAACATTCTCTGAGGCTCACACTGCGCTCACGTCCTTGGGGATTGTCATGGAGGGCTGAAGGGAATCACAGGTCACAAGATCCACCTCTCCATACTTGCCACTCCTTAACCCTTTCTTCCCTATGTTGCTCTCTCTCTCTCTCTCTCGATCGATCGATCGATCGAAACACACCACAACAAAATGTAAGCAAAATAGTATGTATATATATATATATATATATATAAATATATATATATATATATATATATATATATATATATATATATATATATATATAGATATATATATATACGTTGAGTGATTGCATATACCGATAATGACTCTATTGACGTGGAACAGTGTACAAGTCCTGGAGTATGATAGTGAGACAGGGGCGCGCGCACACACGCGCACACACACACACACACACACACACACACACACACACACACACACACACACACACACACACACACACACACACACACACACACACACACACACACACACACACACACACACACACACACACACACACACACACACACACACACACACACACACACACACACACACACACACACACACACACACACACACACACACACACACACACACACACACACACACACACACACACACACACACACACACACACACACACACACACACACACACACACACACACACACACACACACACACACACACACACACACACACACACACACACACACACACACACACACACACACACACACACACACACACACACACACACACACACACACACACACACACACACACACACACACACACACACACACACACACACACACACACACACACACACACACACACACACACACACACACACACACACACACACACACACACACACACACACACACACACACACACACACACACACACACACACACACACACACACACACACACACACACACACACACACACACACACACACACACACACACACACACACACACACACACACACACACACACACACACACACACACACACACACACACACACACACACACACACACACACACACACACACACACACACACACACACACACACCAGAATATATTGTCCCTTGAGAATTAGCCTCCCTCCTCAGGTCACACATACTCTTGGCTGCCTTTCATTTTAACTTCCTTCCTTATGTATTATGAAACTTATTTCTACATCAAATCCTTTATCAATACCCCTCTTATGTTTCCTTTTTTCACTCGAGAGAGAGAGAGAGAGAGAGAGAGAGAGAGAGAGAGAGAGAGAGAGAGAGAGAGAGAGAGAGAGAGAGAGAGAGAGAGAGAGAGAGAGACAGACAGACAGACAGACAGACACACACACACACACACACAGAAAGAGAGAGATGGGTTGAAGGGTGGAGGCTGGTGCAGTACACTGAAGGTTATTAAATTCGGCGATGAATTACGGATGACTTGATGAGCCTTATAATGGGATACTGACTGCATAAGTACAGCATGATAAATGCAGTATTTTCCTTTGTGTTTCAAGACCATGAAAAAAGAGATTATAAAATATAATGAAAACACATCACAACATAATGTTAGAAAAAACGTACATACATACATAGAGAGAGAGAGAGAGAGAGAGAGAGAGAGAGAGAGAGAGAGAGAGAGAGTAGCACCAGGCAGGTGACGATGTCTTTCCAGATTAGACGGTACACCTGTACTGGTCATCAAATGGACTCCTAACCTCACTCACGCACCTCCCACCCCACCATCCACCAATCACAGACATTCCAGTGGGAAGAGAGTGGGATGAGCTTCTCCGCCACCTCTCGCTGTCGCGACTATAGTTGGGAGTTGCGTGCGTTTAGTTGTTTGTGGTGTGGGGTATTTTGGTGGGTGGCCATTGGAGGTGGGTCGTTGCGTGGTTGGTGGTTGTTTCCATGTATATGTTCATGCACAAACATGGAACCAAAAGCTGTAATCTCGTGAAAGCTGTCCGTTCCAGTTAAAGGAAAATTAATCATGACCATTATCATCCTGAGTAGAAAGTCCAGTTAAAGAGAACCGAAATCAAGATCCATTCATATCGACAGGGCACGACACACGGCATGTAAAAGGTTGGAGGTCATAAACAGAGGGAGAGGCTGATTGAAGAAGAATGTTGGAGAGATGACTTGTGCCCATGAAGGACTAGGAATATCCGTTAACCCCTGCAGTAGAGAGCTGGACAGAAAAGGCGTGAGAGCGAGTGGATAGACTGGTTGGTGGTAGTGTGAGGATGTGAGTGGATGGTTGTGAAGTGGGGACAGCAAGGTGGTTGGAACTGGGGCATGTGTGTGGATGACTTTGCGGGTAATTGCGTAGACTGGTTGGTAATGTGGATATTGTGTGGATGGCTGTTAGGTGGTAACTACGTGGAAATAAGGTACTGTACCGTATATATGTGTATGTGGCTTTGTATCAGACATGTTATTATCCGATCCTCCATGGAACTGATTACGATAATGGTTACTCAGGAAGACTATGATTACGATTACTGTTACGATTCCATTCACAAAGCGTTGGAATCAAGGTCAACGTACGGAGGGGTTAACAGGGTTCGTTGTTTCGCCGTTAACAGTATCTCATAATGAAGCTCTTCTGTTTATAAAATCCTTGCCTTATAGAACTGCCAATGACCGAACCGCAGTATGCTGAGGGAATCGTATGTCAACTTTTTCCACCTTTTTATTCCTGTGTACGGTAATCTAATGCATCGTAAACACGGCGAAGTTACGAATCAAGCTTAGATCATTTGCGAACACCTGTAGTACAATGACATCTTTTTTATTTATTTATTTATTTATTTGTTTGTTTATTTATTACCTTGCCGCCACCTGAGGATTAGATTTAGCTTCGAAAAACTCTTATCGTACCAAAGGGATTAAAGCATTTCATTGTCCCCTCTACCATAGTGACGCGTTTTATCCTTCCTTCTTGTAATCACAGGGGATTGTACTTTTGCTTTTGCCACATTTTTTTGTTGTTGCCGGACAACTCTGGCTACGCTCAGACGGTTATTATATTGAGGCTACTGTTAGACGATCTTATTCAGCTAAGGAGACTCATCATGTGTGAAAGAGTTCAAGATTTATCGGTTTTCGTGTTTATTTGATTGTCTGATAATTTAATTAGCACCACACACGCTAAAAAATGAAAAAGCTTCCCCTGTAGCATTCTGACGAGTTCACAGTCAGGGCACAGGACAGCCGGCATAAATCACCCTCCACAGCTATAATTTACCTGAGCGTGTCCTCTTGTGACGGCCATATTTGACACCACAACGCGGAACACGGCCATAACTTAGCGACGGTAAAGAGCTACAATACACCTGCATTCTTGTGTTTGCTGGGGAAGGAGCCAGGCAGCACCAGAAAGACGTATGGGAGAGCTTACGATGAGAGTGACTGACGGTGGTTGTGGTGGTGGTGATGGTGATGATGGTGTCGATGGTAGTGATGATGGCAGTTATGATGATGATGGTGATGCTCATTATTTTTTGTTACTCGTGTGGTTCTTGTTTGTACTGCAGGCTCAATTGAATGTGAGCTCGATGGACTGGAAAATTTGGGGTTATTTTCAGCAAGGCGCTCCTAGATGATTACAGTTTGTGTATTGTTTTTTTCTTTTTTTCTTCTGAAGTAGAAGGATGGTGAACACATCGAAGAACAGGGGAGGCGAACATTTTGTCTTCATAGTAAGGGGAGTTTGTGTTGGGTGAATATTTAGAGGGAAGTCTTTAAATACAGTATACTATTTAATTGAAGGTACTAAGTTGCACTGACTAAAGAAACGACCAGGAATCATCACCAGAAACAAAATGGTACTGATTGTAGTGGTGAGTGGTGTGAGAGAATCCCCAACCCAAATACCCTGCAGGGAGTGGTATTTGATTATCCCACAGTAAAGAACTTTCAGATGGGTGATGAGAGATTTTGTGAATGGTGAGTGGTGTGTGAACGATGAGTGGTGTGCCAATGATAAGTGATGTGCCGATGATGTGAGGATGTGCCAATGATGCGTTATGTGCCAATGATGAGTGATGTGCTGATGATGTGCGGATAATGTGTTAGTGATGTGCAAACTTCCCCTACCCTTATATATTTTGACGAGTGATGCGCTGCCTTCCGCTGACAAAACATCTACATAGCATTGTGAGCCGCTTTAATGAGTGGATGAATAAGCAATCCGCGAAAGGTCAGGCGGGGTCAAGGGTCACGTGCATTTTCATCCCCCACCTCAAGACCCACCTCTGGGGGTCGATGGAAAGGTTGGAGAGTGACCCGTGGCCTCCCTTCCTTCCCGGAGGTAGGAAGGGAGGTACGCAGCGTTTAAGGGAAGAAGCCATTTTAGGTGGAAGAAAGAAAGAGGGGGAGGGAAGGAGAGAGGGAGGGAAGGAGGGAGAAAAGGAGAAAGGGAGGGAAGGAGGGAGAAAAGGAGAGAGGAAGGGAAGGAGGGAGGGAGAGAGCTCTTTGGCACCTCTTTCTCGTTTATATTTCTCATCGTAAGTGACATTAGCACCTTTACCTTCTAATTCTGTTTTATTTGTGCAGAATACGAGCACCTTGACCCTGATAGCCCGAAAACGCAATTTTTATATTTATTCCTGCTGTCTCATTATATTCAGCTTCGTTTTTTTTTTTTTTCCCTTACTAAAGGGTTTTCTCAGACTTCATTAACCCCTCCAGTAACAGGGGTGGTTGCTGAGCTGCATGAAATCGCTTGGGGATAGCCAGAATAAAGAGAAAAATATGTTTTGGCGGTGAAGGGATGAAGGAGTTGAAAGATATAACACCATGAATAAACTAAGAAGATGTACTACTGTAAAGAGCCTCATAATCCCGTGAAAATACTGTACAGCCAGGGTGGGAAAGGGGTCGGGGGAAGGGGCAAGGGGGCAGATATTGACCTCGATGGAGTTTCCTTTACCTCCTAGATGCACAGTGTGAGAAGGGCTTCGTGAAAATTGGGTCGCTCTTGCATTCACCCCTGACCCACAGTCTTCGTATCTGATGGGCTGGCTTTCCCTACGGTAGACCCATTTCACGATTGATCTGCTTCAAAAATATGTAGCCTATATCGATTTAAGTTTAGGATTATAGTACCCTTCGTGTATTTTCATTGCCTGCTAAAAATAATAAAGGACTCTTGTCTTAAACAGCACAGTGAGTTGTCCAGATGGAAGGATTATGTCTTTTATGTGTGGGGGGGGTGGGGGTGGGGGGGTGAAAGCGAAATGTGGAAATTAGGGAAGCCAAAGAATTACCAAGGCATCGAAGTAGGGGAATGAATTATGTAGCGTCAACCTCATGTCAAAGATCTGGCACATCCTTATTATCAGGTGTACTGTATGTAAAACGAAATTCATGCAAAAGAGGTGTGTAGATACTTTGCTAGTGAGGTGGAGCCAGGATTGCGAAAGTTTGAAGGATGTGTGGCTCATTTCAGTAGACATGCTTTTTGATTCTCTCTCTCTCTCTCTCTCTCTCTCTCTCTCACTTTTATACGCTCTCTCTTCTTTCAGGATCGCACCTCATCCCATCTTTTCATTGGAAGTTTGGTTGGAGTGATAGTGGCGGTGGTGGTGGTGGTGGTGATATTTTTATGAATTTATCAGTACATGTATTTACTTGATTATTAGTTTTTTTCGGCGTTTTGGGCTTACTAGGTACAGTGTAGTTTCTGTTTTACATGTGTATATCTTTTTTAAGCTGTAGATTTATTCATGTACAGTATTCGTTAATGTACAAACGTCTTAGTTCGTTTAGAAAGATTAGGCTTAAATATTGTTCCTTTTGATTACTTTATATTACTTTATTTACTTATTCATTTATTTATTTGTGTTTTTATTAATTTATGTATTGAAGTATTTGCTCCTTATTGTTTTCTGCAACGCGTGCCAATCCATCTCTCCTGATTATATCCGTCTTTAATTATGAACCCTTGGCAACGTACGCATGATCCGTCCTTATTTGTGGCTGTGAATCTCTCCGCTGGATTACCTGGCAGAGCGTTGACGTTCTCTCTTTAACCCTTTGACTGCAGGGATTTTTCTTGCGGTCTTCTGGAGGGGTTAATTGAGATTGTCATTAACCCCTTCATTACGAGAGGTCCATTCTAAGCTAAATGGAATCGTCTGGCTGTAGGAGGATATAATGAAAGACATAATCGTACTGAAAGTAGAGAGAAAATAATTAGAGAGGAGGGCAGTGCAAGGCAGGGCAGGGCAAGGTAAGAGAGGGCAGTGCGGTGAAACATAGTGGGAACAGGAGGCAGGCAGAAAAGAGCTATTTGTATGTGAGAGGGCGTGAAGATGCTTACGGTTTCTCCCTTTCCGTACCGGCTCATAGTCACCAAGAGAATAGGTCCAGATTTTAGGGTTCTCCACATAGTCAACTGTGGGAACTATTGAACTCTTTCTGCTACCAAGGAAACTCCGTACTAAAGTCAACCGCTTTCCTACGATGATGTCTTATGTACTGCCTCGATCCGTGCTGCAACTAGACGAATTTCTGAAAAAATTCTGGTGATAGCACGTAAGAAGTCACCGTAATAAAGTGACAGCAAAATCATCTGTCAGTAGCAAGAATAAAGTAATAAGATGCAATACAGTAAAATAGACATCTAGTTCCAAAAGTGTTCATACGCAGTTTCTCGTACTTTTTAACCAGAACTTACCTTTTTTTTCCTTTTCCCACGCTCACTTTATCCAGACGTGCTTTCTCAAACAAGCTCCTGAAGACCTGGCTTTTATCACGCACTATTGGGGCTAAGTATACTGTTTAAGATGTATATGCCTTTTTATGAGTCGTTAAATTATTGAGTTTGCTTGAGTTTGATTTTTAACAGCAAGCTCCAGCATGCACATCGAGGAATTATGACATTCACACACACACACACACACACACACACACACACACACACACACACACACACACACACACACACACACACACACACACACACACACACACACACACACACACACACACACACACACACACACACACACACACACACACACACACACACACACACACACACACACACACACACACACACACACACACACACACACACACACACACACACACACACACACACACACACACACACACACACACACACACACACACACACACACACACACACACACACACACACACACACACACACACACACACACACACACACACACACACACACACACACACACACACACACACACACACACACACACACACACACACACACACACACACACACACACACACAGAGGATCACCTGAGTCTTACCTGGCAGAGGAGTGATGGACAGGTGAATCCCAGTTTATCTCCCGTATTGATCAGTGCTGACCCCCTACCTGGCCTTTCCCCTTGCACCCCCTTCCCCCTTCCTCCTTCCCCTTCACCCCCCCCCCCCAACGAGTGCCCTACGGTGAAGGGCACTTAGCATCCCCTCTCCTAACGCTTGCTTCACCGTCGTCGTCACGTTAATGAATTATACCTGATACCTGTTACACCATCCTCACCGTTGTACTTTTGAGAGAGAGAGAGAGAGAGAGAGAGTCATAATCACAGTAACTAGAGAAAGCGCAACAGATATAGCGTGATAGAAAGACAGACAGACAGAGACAGACAATCGTAATCATTGTAAGTAGAGAAAGTGCAATAGGTATAGTTTGACAGACAGGTAGAGTAGATAGAAACTTAGAATTGACAGGCCTCACCCAATAGATAACCCCCAGATAACCCCCAGTTGGCAGTAGTGCTAAAATCTCTCTCTACCATTGACAGCTGGAGATTTACTGGGGCGGGTGAAAGATGGCATGATTCGTCCTTAGAATTTTTTGCCTTTTGTGGTAATATTGATGCTGCTGCTGTTGTTGATGCTGAACGCGTATTATTGTTGTAATATTAGAAACTTTAAGTATTATAATTGTTTCGTTATTATTATTAGAATTAGTATTAGTAGTATTATCTTGTAGTAGTAGTAGTAAATTAATCAGCATGTACAGCATCCAGTTAAAATTTCCTAGTTATATTATTTGTAGTTTTATCCATATCAGTAGTTAGAATGACAGTTAGCCTCACGAACTCTTAATCACACAGCCATCGCCCATGCCAGCCCTGAGGTAGCCACGTTTCCACCCTTCCATTATAATATACATTTTAAAATTAATGGAGTTCACAGCAGTACATAAGTTTGATAATTACGAAAACTTAAGAAATTACAGTGTTACCTGAAATTTTGTAATATTTTATTTTATTACCATCAAATATCATGAGCCATTTTGAGACAACCTCTATATTGACAAGTTGAGGAATTTATGAAGAATTGTGAAAGAGCCGTAGAAGGAGTTTTTTTTTTCTTTTTTTTTAATAATTGTACTTAAAAATTGGAGATTGATGATTATATTGATTCGGTGATGGTATGATGGGAGGTAAGCAAAGGACTGACCTGAGAGAGAGAGAGAGAGAGAGAGAGAGAGAGAGAGAGAGAGAGAGAGAGAGAGAGAGAGAGAGAGAGAGAGAGAGAGAGAATAAAATGAAAAATTCAGGGATAAAAAGATGGTGGAAATGAGAAGGGCAGGCGGTCAGGGAGCTAACTTTCCTCTTCCCTTCCTGTTTCCTCCTTTTTTTTCCCCTTTCTGTTTACCAGTTTCTTTTACTCTCCACCTCTCTCTCTCTCTCTCTCTCTCTCTCTCTCTCTCTCTCTCTCTTCATTAACCCCTTTAGTACGAAGGTGTCTTTACTGTATTTTGCAACCACATTTTATTATCCTAACCATCAATCAGTATTATTCATCCCAGAGAAAGATACAGCAGTGAAAAATTAATGTAATCTGTTTCTTCTTTTCAGTACGACATCAATTTATTTCATATTAATCAGATGCTACTAATTATTTCATGTTCCATCTACCGTTAAGCTATTTTATTCAGCTTAGGGGAGGCCTCGTGTATGTCTATTGAAGGGATTTATTTAAGACAACAGCGGGGGTTTATATATTTATCTATCAAATGTAACTGTCTATCAAATGGCCGGCACCGCGCCCTGTGTAAGTTAACGTCGATAAAAAGCTCCTCAGGCGTTTCTTTCCCTACTCAGTGACGATCCTTCTTCTCGATATTAAAATCACAATTGTCTCTCATTTTTTACATTATTTACAGAAATGGTGGATGGAATGCATCGTTTTTCAGTTTGGAATAGGTATTGTTGGTAAAATTTTTGTGTATGATGATATTTGACGTTTTCCTATGATTTCGGATTTTTTTCTCGCAATACACACTGAAATTTCTCAGGACGGCTGTTTTGCTCTCAAGTAATACTACCTCAATTGACAAACTATTATAGAAAAAATACATTTGTCATATAAATCTAACGTAACTAATTTATATTGCTACAATTATCAGTGTCGTATATAACTTTTTTTTTTTTTAATTCCCATGTCTCTTTAGTCAATTCGCATCATGTGCCGATTCTGTCGAGATTTCTGATGGAAAGAATTCGCTTCATATGCAAAAGTCTCGATATGAAATGATAAAACGTGAATTTTGCGTGAGAAATGGTGTGCATCACTTAAAACTCCCGAAGAATATATTATCCTCTGAAGACACAATATTATCTCCAGCTCAGTGATTCTTGAATATCCTCTGAGTTTTTTTTTTTTTCTTCTTGTGGGATGATTTTAGAAATTTTCCGTTTTTCGTTTTCTATATTTCTGGCGTTTGATCTCCTCTCCCTACGTAGAAGACTGGACTACATAGCTCTCCTAAAACTGTAGTCAGTCATTTTCATCATTATCGTCATCATCATCGTCGTCGTCGTCGTCATTTTCCAGGATTTAGAAAGAGTGCCAAAGACGTTTACATTGCAAGCCTACTCCCACCCCCCCACCACCACCAAAAAAAGACCCCTTTCACTAGATGTTGAATTCACGTCTACATTGCCGAGAGAGAGAGAGAGAGAGAGAGAGAGAGAGAGAGAGAGAGAGAGAGAGAGAGAGAGAGAGAGAGAGAGAATGTAGGCTAAGTTGCAGTTAAAAGTAAAAGTACGTCCTGTTCTTTCAAGCTCCCCTTTACATATCCCTTATATATGGATGATCCTATTGACGAAGATTAAGTATAAGAGTAAAGTAAATCCGTACTAAGTGTCACAATATAAGAGAGAGAGAGAGAGAGAGAGAGAGAGAGAGAGAGAGAGAGAGAGAGAGAGACTTTCCCTCCCATTTCACAAAAAATGAATACCACCTCTGTCAGACTTACAAGAACAAGAACTAGATTGAAAGTTGTTAGTGATGTGATGTAACCAAGCTAATCTGACGGTGGTGACTTGCATGCCCCTAATTTTCCTTCTTTATCGGGTTGTCAGTCTTGCAAGTACATCTGGTGCCCAGGTGTGTAAGCTAAAGGTGAGTAAGACGGAGTGGGAAGAGGGGGAGAGGGAGGAGGGAGAGATGGAGAGTTGGGGCAGGGAAAGTATGTGGATGCAAGAGCAGGAGAGAGAGAGAGAGAGAGAGAGAGAGAGAGAGAGAGAGAGAGAAAGAGAAAGAGAGAAGGGAGGAAAAGAGAAGGGAGTAGGAGAGAGTAAGAGAGCTGAGTGAAAAAAAGAGGAGAGGAGAGGAGAGAGTAGGAGAGCTGGAAGTGAAAAAAAGAGTAGAGGGGAGAGAGTGGAAGAGAATCAGAGAGGGAGAAGGCGACAAGGGAGAGGAAGAGAAATATAAAAAGGTAGAGGAAATAAGAGGGAGTATTTGGTTATTCCCCCTTCACTGCAGAGATATCCCCTTGTACACTCTGATACATCTCATCACAAAGACCCACATATATACCTTGACCAGTATTCCTGTGAGTTAAGAAGTTCCCAAGTAACTCTTCTCTATTGATTTATTTTTGTATTTGACGCGTTGTTAGTTTTCTTGGCTGCCAGTATATTCTTTTTTGTCATATTATTTTTAATTTATCTGTGCAGAGAGGTACAATATTCGACAAAGAAATACAATAGAAGAATTTATTTAGCCCATTGGAAAGAAGAGGCCATTCCTAAACTAAAAATCGTCTATGCCGCTTTTACTCTAACCAGGCTTGAAATTGTCGTCTCTCCTTCTCAAATGCCGAGTTTTAAAAATTGATTAACACTAAAATATGATGCTAGTAATGAAGAAGTGCTAAGGAAAGATTATTGAGCTGTAGTAATAGTATTGTCCTTTATCTCCACTGACTGACGTGAAATATTCCCCCAGATGACGAAAATATGAGCCAGGGTAAAATTAAAAAAAGTATAATGATAACCAGTGTAAAGATTAAAGATTTCTCACATTCTGAAACAGTGAGTGGAGACTTTTTTTTTTACCTAAAGTGAACGAAAAACCACTTAAGCTGAGCAGAATCGTCAGAGGCAGTAAGAGTAAATATTTAGCTTTCACACCTGCTGAAATGGTCAAGGTGTAATCTGTAAAACAAATGACTGAGGGAGAGGTGCCAGAGAGCCTCCCAAGACCACGACCCCATGACCTGACCTTTTGTGAGTGACCTGTGGAAAGTGGGGAAGGAGATGGGTGGGAGGTGGGGTGAGTAGTCAAAAACGGGGTCAGTCGAGGGCGGGAAGGAGAGTGAGAGGGGATTTGTGGAAGGGGTCCTGTGGGAAAGGTTGAGGGCCAGGTTTTGGTTGGGAAGGATGTGGTGGGTAGGTGGTAAGGCTATATAAAACAGGGCGAGGGGAAGGGCGAGGGGGTTTAGGTGGGTGGGTGTGGTGGTGGTAGGGGGGAATCCAAATCAGGGTGCATCGAGGGCAGGGTGAGGGAGGGGAGGGTAGGTAAATGGGAGGGATGGGGAAATCAAATCGAGTGCAAAGGAGAGGGAAGAAGAAGATCAGGTTTGGGAGTGTCGGGGATCGGGGTAAAAGATCAAGTAATTTCAAAATGGGTACTCCTGGGCGGGAATGAAAACAAGTTACGCCTTACCTGGGTCAGCGCCGAAAGGAAAATAAACGCTAAAAATAAATCTCCCTGAATTTACGACCTGAGCAAGCCTGGTTCCACAGATTAAAAGTTTGATTTACGAGGGATAGTAGATTTTTCTCCCCCTTGACCGCTTCAGTTTGGTGACGTATTTTCTTGTTTATTTTTGGTATGTCCAGGCGATTTTATGCAGAGTAGGATATATATATTGAACAGACAGGATTATAGTCCCTTTCTATAGTACCAGTCTTCCCCAAGCTGTATAAAACCGTCTGAAGGTAGGAAGAACAAAATTTCAAATAATACGTCACCGGGGTGGAAGGGTTAAGCGCAGTCTGTTATTCTTTGAGTGAATTTTCCTAACAGGCAGAAAATTGGTGGTAATATATTTTGGGTGACGTCAGGGTGAGCCTAAGAGGGGAAGCTGTGTAGAGCCGTCAGGTCCTGTGAAATACGCGCCTGACTGGGTAATGACTGGTGCGATTACAAGCTCCTGACGGGCAGCACAACCTTGCCCTGGATAAATGTTTAAGGAGTGAGTGGAGTCCTGTGCAGTGGCTGACGCTCTGGACGGTGGCTTAGGATGCTTGGGTAGATTAAGACAACAATAGGTCGTTTACTGCAGCATCAAACTTACTATTTTCAGCGACGTTTCGGCAGATTGGAGTGTTGATTTGACTAGTAACCATGCAGACTCATTCCTACTTCACACCTAAATCGTCAAATCTCATGTTACCACGTAGTTCCGTCATCTGAGACAAGCTGACTATAGTGGTGGATGTTTGGGTTTGATACACATAATGGCGTATGTTACTCTTCATATATAACTTAACACTAGAGAGCGAGGAATCAGGAGCCCATATTGTTGTTTTTTTCTTGTTACCGCCAGACGATTTTATTCATGTGACGGAAACCCTAGCCTCTTAAAGTATTAATATACATTTCACATCATTACTTATGACAGTTTACCTCATAACTAAAATTTGTTATTGTGATAAGAGACAATGGAAGGTTTTACACTTGCTTTTCCTTTTTTCTTTCTTGTAAATACGATTCATAGTTACAGCAGGGAATCGATCGTAAGTTTGTGAATCAGCGTCCTGACTTTGATGTTTATGTAAAAATAATGAGTGGAGTGCGAGACTGATTTGAAAACAAATATATGGCCAATGTCTACAGGATTCAGCGGATGAGGGTGACTAAATTTTCACCTTTTCATTGCGTCATAAGTATTAGCTTTCTTTTGGTTACCAGTGATGTACGATCATGTTTTTATATATTATTGTTTTTCGTAACTTACAAGTGACCTCTCATGAGTTAAGCGTCTAGGTATGTGGTTGGATCGCCTGCAGAGTGAAGGTGCTACATTAGTTACCATATTAAGTACATAGATGACTTATATATGTTTTTTATACCCTCTGACATCGAAGTAAGGCCTTTGTATATTATTCCGGCTAAAGTCAGATGATATTCACCTCAGACAAACCTACCCCATCAAAAATATGAAAATACGAACGATATACACCTTGACCGAGAATTTAATACCTCATAATGTGTTGCAGCTTACGGCGGACTGCTTTGCGTAGCTCGTGCATTAGGAACACATCAACCACGGATTCAGTACGAGGACCTCATATTTATGGAATTCTGGTTATTTCCTGATGATTCTGTTCAACTTAGGAAACGCCACTCATATATTCAAGGGGTCAGAGAAGGCTGTATCTCACCCCTGCAGTTTAAAAAGTCTCTCCACAGCTGAAAATAATCGTCTGGGCGGTAGCAAGAATAATATTAATGTAATGTGTTCGTAGTGAAGAGGATAAAACCGATACCTTAAGTTGTTGTCAGATTTTTTTTTTTTTTTACTTATCGTATCTTCGCCTCATTATTTACTCTAATTTCGTTTCGAGGTGCTTGATAACATTACTGAGTTGCGATAAAGTCTTAAATAAACCCATCTTGTACGATTTGAGCCCCATGAGTTCCATCTTCTGTTATCGTACCCAAAATACACCACTTCCTTAAAATTTTCCTCATTTAAGTTTACCCATAAACCTCGACTCCAACAACTGGGATATTCCTTGTAATCACTTATTGCAACGAACGCCAGACGATTTTATTCAGCTGAGAGTGAGTCGGAGGAGCCAGGGGGTGTTAAAATGGCAGCAAATAAGTTTAGATTCACAGCTGCTTATGAAACCGAACGACGGCAGAATCGGCCATCAGAGTAAATGGTTTCTGCTGCTTTGGATCAGATAGAAGGGTTTTATTGCTGGTACTGAAATTAGATGGTCAGAAGCGATGGTTTTTACTGCTGGAAATCAAATAGGAAGAGTTTATGACCGGAGATCCTTCATCTTGGCAACTTCCTTAAGGGATGTGGCGCCAGGGAAATGGTGTCGATAAATAGACATATAGATGGATGGGTGGATGGATGGATAAATATAGACAAATAGACAGATGGGCAAATAGATGTACAGGCAGATAACAGATAAATAGAGAGGTCAGATATATTGATAGAGATGCAGAGAGAGAGA
The DNA here is from genome assembly GCF_032717465.1 of Coenobita brevimanus. Taxonomy (NCBI): domain Eukaryota; kingdom Metazoa; phylum Arthropoda; class Malacostraca; order Decapoda; family Coenobitidae; genus Coenobita; species Coenobita brevimanus. The sequence goes on from NC_136977.1 coordinate 37,699,178, forward strand.
GATAGACAATCAGATAAAATGAGATCACACATTACACACGAGCAGAAAAGTTTTATCATAAACTGTCAAACCGAACTAACATATATACCGGTGCTAGTCGACCAAACACACGGATAAATAGATAGACAGCGATAGATAGATATACACGGATGATAAATCGGTAGGTAGGTAGGCAGGTTGGTAGGCAGGTAGACAGACTTGCATAAACAGATACACGTACAAATAAAACATGACAGATTTATCTCTCCACATTATCAGAAGTTTCAATCACTGGCTATCTGATCGTACCACCTCACACCCACCCAGACCTCGAATTGAATGATTGCATGAGCGATTATCAGGTGAGATGGTTGCATGACGCCCCTCTTATCAGGCTGGCAGAGTGCGTGACTGAGCTTGAAAAACTGATAGGTAGGTAGGTAGGTACATAGGTAGGCAGTTAGATATGCAGACAACGATTAATATAGATAAACGCAAATACTGATAGACTTATAAACGGATAAGTAGACAATGATTAAGTGATTGAATAAATTGATTGATTGATTGATAGGCAGGTGGATAGATACTAATATATAGGTAGATTTGGAAGAAAAAAGATAGAAACTTATACATACTGTAGATAGATACAGAGAGATAGGTGGATAGATAGATTGGTATTTAGTTAGGTAAGGTAGAAAAAAGATTTGAATTTACACATACTTTAGACAAATAAAGGTAAGTAAACAGACTGACCAATAATAGAGGGGGATGGCTGTATGACGGGTACTCGGGCCCGTATTCCATTTGGAAAGGAAGCTCCCTAACACCTCTTCTTAAGCGATTTACTGTAGTTTTGGATATGGCAGGTTAAGATCCTTTTATACGTTACTTATCCAGAGTATGTCTATGTTAGACGGATTTATATAACACATAATAAGACAGTGAGGTGTAATAAGCAAAATAAATCTCCTAGGAAAAGATGTTGGCAGCATGATCAGGCCTGGAGAGTTTGATAGTTTCCTGACTGATTGCTGATTAACTTTGGATGACCGCATGACGCGAGATTGAGGCGGGATTAGGAATAAGCTTGTCAAGAGAGATTAACGGCGGGTTCACACGTTTTATGGCAGCTTTATTAGAGCGAAGATTGTGCTTTTATTATCTCTACTATCAGGGAAGCTTATTCGTGAAATGAAAATTTATGCCTCTGTACTAATGGGTTTATTCGAGTTTCCAGTCCCTTATTTCGACATGTCCTTCCTTAGGTGGATGAAATAATTTGATGCTTGCAACAGAAATGTAAACAAGAGGTCATTTTACTGAAACTGATAATGGAAGCTTCACTCGTGTTGAAATCTATCTATCTATCTATATACCTAGGCTGCTTCCCCCAAGGAAAGGGAGGTAGCCGAGACAGGACGACTCACTCTCCATTTACTCATCCATTCAAACACATTTATTCGCATCTTAGCCGCAAAGGGGAGAACGGACAGATCCTCACTGTACCACACCGCACAAGGGTCAACTGCACAATGCAATCAGTGACATCCGCAGCAGGGCCCGACAGCAGAACTGGTTTACCCCTGCCACATCATAATACACCCATCCCCTTACCCGCACCTGACCTGACTAGCTGATCAGACCAAATGCGGGAGAATATCCCCTCAGGGCTGCGTCATCACTTATTCATTCACAATTTCTCTCCATTTATTTCTGTCACGCACAGCCACTCTTCCTTGCTCAACAGACATCCCTCTCGCATCCAGCGCTCTCTTCACACTGTCCATCCATCCTATTCGTGGTCTTCCTCTCAGCCTTACACCTCTCACATCAGATCTAGTTATCTTTTTCACCAATCGCTCATTATCCATTCTCTCCATATGCCCAAACCATTGCAACACCCTCTGCTCAACTCTACCAGCCATCTCCCGAACAACTCCAGTTCTCCTTCGCACTCGATCCATACGCGTCACTCCACACATACTCCTCAGACACCTCATCTCCATTACATTCAAACTTTTCCTCTCTGCTACACCCATATTCCATGTTTCAGCCCCATATAATGCAGTCGGTACCACAACACCCTCATACAGCCTTCTCTTTATATCCATTCTAAGCGAACGACATTTAAACACTTTTTTCATTCCTCCCAGCACCTTTCCTACTTCATTTATTCTAAACTTCACTTCTGCATCTATTCTTCCATCCACAGCAACATGTGACCCTAGATATTTAAAACAATCTACCTCCTCAAGCAACTCACCATTCAAAACTATATTCATCCCCCTACCATCTATCAACCTCGTACACTTCATCACTTTACTCTTATTCTCATTTACTTTCAATTTCCTCCTTCCACACACCCTTCCAAACTCCTCTACCAACTGTCTCAATCTCTCCTCTGAATCAGTCACCAGTGCAGTATCATTTGCAAACAGCAGCTGCTTCAGATTCCACTCTCCTCCATCAACATTTACCAGACTCAGACCACCTAAAACTCTTGCATTCACCTCCCTTACAACACCATCCATGTAAATATTAAACAACCAAGGCGACATCACACATCCCTGTCGCAGCCCCACTCTCACGGGAAACCAATCACTCACAGCATTTCCCACTCTTACACACGCTCTACTATTTACATAAAAACTTTTCACCCCTTTTAGTAACCTACCATCAAGTCCATACAATCTTAAAACAGTCCACAAAGCCTCCCTATCAATTCTATCATACGCTTTCTCTAAATCCATAAATGCCCAAAACACATCCTTGCCTTTCCCTAAATACTTTTCACACACTTGTCTCACAGCAAACACCTGATCAACGCATCCCCTCCCTCTCCTAAAGCCACACTGCTCATCACTAATCACTCCCTCTGTACCCTCTCTAACTCTCAAAATTAACACTCTACCATACACCTTACCTACAACACTCAACAGACTTATACCCCTAAAGCTAGTACATTCATACTTATCACCCTTGCCTTTATACAACGGGACCACACAAGCACTTGCCCAGTCAATTGGCACCATACCTTTCTCAAAGCACACATTCAACAATCTTACTAACCAGTCAACAATGGTCACTCCACCACCCTTCAGGCATTCCACAGCACACCCATCCATACCTGCAGCTTTCCCTGTTTTCATCTCCGTTACTGCTTTCTCCACTTCCTCCTTCGTGATCAAAGAATCATTCAACTCTCCCAACACATTTATTCCTTGCACCCTTCCATCCGCCACAATCTCAGCCACCCTTTCCTCCTCTACATTTAACAATCTTTCAAAATAATCTGCCCATCTCTTCCTTACTGCATCCATCTCAGTTAACATCCTTCAATCCTCTGCTTTTACTCGTTCTTCCTTCCCAGACTCTCCCTTTCGCACCCTTTTCACCTCCTTCCAAAACATTTTCTTATTCTGTTGAAAATTCTCTGTCAGTCGCCTACCCCACCTCTCATCTGCTGCCACTTTAGAATCACGCACAGCCCTTCTCGCTCTATTCCTCTTTTCCTTATACCTTTCATATGACATCTCATCCTTCCTCTGCAGCCACACTTCATATGCACGTCTCTTCTCAGCCACAGCCATACTTACTTCCTCGCACCACCATTCACTTCCTTTTCTTACCCCACCACCCACACGTCTCACACCACACACCTCTTCTGCATGCCCCACCACAGCACTCTTAAACAACTGCCATTCCTCCTCCACGCTGCCATTTTCCCGATCTTTCACTGCGTTCCACTCATCTTTCAATTTCTCCTGATACTCTATCTTTTTCTCTCTTTTATCCAACTCACTCACTTTCAAAACCTCCCTGCCACACCTAACCCTCCTAGCTCTCACCCATCTCTTACCTACTCTTAACTTTCCCTCCACCAGGTAGTGGTCAGACATACCTCCACCCTCCCCTCTCAGAACTCTCACATCCAACAATCTTCCTATTACATTCCCAGACACAACCACATAGTCCATCAAGGCTCTATCAACAACCCTTCCACCCTCCTGTCTCACCCATGTATACTTAAAATATCTTTCTTCTCAAACAGCGTATTCCCAATCACCATCTCTCGCTCAACACACATCGCTATCATTCGTTCCCCATTTTCATTTCTTCCAGGCACACCATGCATACCAACTACGCCTTCAACTGCTACATTTCCCACTCTAGCATTCAGATCTCCCATCATTACCACATTCACATTCGCTCCAAAACTCTGCAGACACTCATCAACATCATTCCAGAAAGACTCCCTCTCTTCTTCATCCCTTTCACTACCAGGCCCATATGCACTCACAAACACCCACAACTCACGTTCAAATTTCGCTTTCACCCACATCAGTCTTGATGACACCTCCTTCCATTCAATCACACATTGCTGTACTTCCGGACTCACTAACAAGGCCACACCTTCTCTTGCCCTTCCTCTATCAACACCTGACAATCTTCCGTTCACACTTCCAAACATAGACTCACCCTTCCCTTTCATCTTCGTTTCACTCAAAGCTAACACATCCAACTTTCTTCTCACAAACATTCTCCCAATCTCCTCCCTTTTAGCCTCAATCGTACTACATCCACGTGTTGAAATAGTTAAAAGAATTGTTCCTAACCCCTTCACCACATGAAGTTCTTTCCAAGGTGAACAAAACAAAATGGTGACAAAAAAAAAAAAAAAAAAAAAGTCGAACTGAGAAGGGTTGTGGAACTTAATTTCTCAACCCGTAACCCATGACATTTCTTATCAGGAGGATCGTCTGAAGGTAAAAAAAAGTACATTTAAAAAGACGCAATCGAATGAAATTGGTAATGGCGATATTCTAAACTTAATAAATTCACTTCTAACCTCTAACTTGACTTCGACAGACCCTTCCTTTGATAAGTAATATCGTGGGGTGACAGGAAGAAGTAATATTAAAAAGGCATCATAATACTGAAAGAGATATTATAATTCTGGGCTGAAAATCGCATACCTTCCAGTAGAAAAAGTGTGCAGAAATAAATGATGCGACAGGAGTTTCAGGTTCAGTGGAAAGAGAGGAATTTGCTCGGCTGTGGAATTGGCGGGGACTTGTTTTCCTTTATTCCTTTTCTTTTTTTTTCCATCTTTCGGTTCACCTCTCGACCAGCCTCATTACCAGGCCTTGAGATTAGGGCAATTACTGACACAGGTTAAAGTGAACTAGTTATTGGCGACCCCGATGGCTAGCAGTTTGTAAGCAGCCTCGATCCTCCTGTGTGACAGGTGAGAGGGGGAAGACTGTACATTCGTAAGGTGTAGTTTTTGCACACCCTTTCCCTCAATCCCTGGGCTGTTAGTAGTATTTGCAACCTCAGGCTCATCTGAACGTGAACCCGGTGGACTGCAGACTGAAATTGCCATTCTTTCATAGGCCACCATCCTCCTTTGGATTGGAGAAAGGATTGTGGAAAGTTTGAATAGACGGGCACTTTCACCTTCAGGCTACATTGGCGCCACCACGTGTAGGCGTCCCTCTCCAGCACCTTCAGTCCTAGGGTGAACGTTAAATGTAGCCTTGGGTAGATCACCAAATGTTTGATAGTTCGGATTTTTCCTAGATTTCACAAATAAAAGTATCATGGCGAACTCTTCCCTGTTGTTGTTGTTGTTGTTGCTGGCGCCCACTCCCATCCAGGAGTTCTTGTCTTCAAACAAGATGGCTTTATTTATTCATTATTATTATTACTATTTTTTCAGTCTCTATTGTTCATTTCTACAGTATGTTTCTCCTTATATTCAAAATTACTTCTCTTCGTTTCATTATGCTGCCCACTGTATTTGCTACAACCTGTAATTCATTTTATTCCTTGTGTAGGCCAGCAAAACGTCAAACAACTACCTTGAGCTGATTATGAAGAATGTGTTTTGAAGGGGATGGGAAATGGCAAGAGGGGAAGAGGTATCAAAAGAGAAGAAGGTAAGGGAGGAAGGAGAAGGAAAAGGGAGGAGGAGAGGGGGAAGAACGGGAAGGGAATGGGTAAATGGGAATGGGAGGAAAAGGAGGAAGAGAAAACGTCCTGAGAGGAACGAGAAAAGGAAGGAAAGGAAGAGGAAGAGGGAAGAATGGAAGAGAAGGGGGAAATGGAGGAAGAAAGGGAGAAGGGAACGAGGGAGGAAGGGAGAGGAGAGGTAACTGGGATGATCATGACTTGAAAAACCAGATTAATTTCGAAGACACTAAATGCATATCCCTGTAATCTTTCTTTTCTCTCTCTTTCTTTGTTTCTGTCTCTACTGTATGTCTGTGTCTGTCTGTCTTTTCATGTATAAATAAATTGACATAAGGATACAAAGATAACCTAATTATTATTTTTTTTTATGCGAGGAAGAAGGAACCAAAGGCCATGAGCCCGCAGTAACAGTACCCTCCAAGAGAAAAACAAAATACAATAGAAACAAAATTCAAGATCCGATCATTTTGAGATGCCTGGACACACAGCGTTTGAAAGACTGGAGATCATAGGCAGCAGGAAATACAGACAGAGGGAGACAGTTCCAGAGCTGACGTGTTGCATAAATGAAAGACTGGGAGTAACGGTTAACTCTTGCATTAGACAGTTGGACAGAAAAGGGATGAGAGTTTGCTGCCAGACGGGTGCTACGCGCCCGTCGTAGAGGTGGAGGAATGCAAGCAGACAGTTCAGAGGAGCAGTGACCATTAAAGTAGCGATAGAAAAGAGATAAAGATGCAACAGTGCGGTGAAGAGACAGAGGTTGAAGAGAGTCGGCAAGAGGAGGAGAGTTAATGAGACGAAAAGCCTTTGACTCCACCGTATTGAGAAGAGCTGTATGTGGGGAGCCTCCCCACACATGAGAGTTGTACTCCACACAGGGGCGGATAAAACCCCTGTATAGAGTCAACAATTGTGCAGGGGTAAAGAAAGAGCGGAGTCGGCTTAGCACACCCAATCTCTTGGAAGCAGATCTTACAAGAGATGTCATATGATCTTTCCAAGATAAGTCCCGAGTAAATGAAACCCCAAGCATGTTCAAGGATGATTCTGGATTAAGCTGAATATTATTAAACATTAGTGGGTATACCTGTGGAAGATTTTGTCAGGTTGATAGGTGTAAGAACTGAGTCTTAGATGCATTAAAAACAACCATATTATTTTTACCCCAGTCATAGATACGAGCCAAGTCAGACATTAGGTGTGCCATAGCCTCATCCCTTGTTTCTTGAAGTAACTGTTGAGATGGGCGTTGCGGGAACCGAATGGAAAGGTGAAGGGTGGAGTCATCAGCGTATGAGTGGATAGGGTTAGATGTACAGCTTAGAAGATCATTGATGAATAAAAGGAAGAGAGTTGGTGATAGGACAGAGCCCTGAGGAACACCACTGTTGATAGATCTAGAAGAACGATGGCCATCTACAACAGCGGCTATAGAACGACCAGAAAGGAAGCTAGCGATGAAGGCACAGATAGAAGGATAGAAACCGTAGGAGGGCAGTTTGGAAATTAAAGATTTATGCCAGACTCGATCGAAAGCCTTTGAGATGTCAAGTGCAAAGGCAAAGCTTTCGCCAAAGTCCCGAAAGGAGGATGACCAGGAGTCTGAAAGGTAAGTGAGAAGATCGCCAGTGGAGCGTCCCTGACGGAACCCGTACTGATGATCGGAAAGGAGGTTGTGATAGGAAAGATGCCTTAAAATTTTTCTATTGAGAATTGACTCGAAAACTTTTGAAATACAGGACGTTAAAGCAATTGGACGATAGTTGGAGGGTTGGGAGTGATCACCCTTCTTTGGGACTGGCTGAACGAGAGCAAACTTCCAGCAAGAAGGAAAGGTACAAGTTGACAGACAAAGGCGAAAGAGTTTGCCTAGGCAGGGTGTAAGCACAGAATCACAGTTCTTGAGAACAACAGGAGGGACCCCATCAGGCCCATATGCCTTGTTAGTACTGAGGCCAGTGATGGCAGAAAATACATCAACTGAAGAAATTTTAATGTCAGCCATGAGGGAGTCAGAGTGGGGAAGTGATGGAGGAACAGCACTGGAATCGTCTAAGGTGGAATTGGAGGAGAAAGTCTGTGCGAAGAGATCTGCTTTATCAATAGAATAAATAGCTACAGAACCATCAGAGTAGAAAAGAGGAGGGAAGGATGATGAGGTAAAGTTGTTAGAAAGATTTTTGGCAAGGTGCCAGAAGGAGCGGGAAGAATTCGAGTTGGAGAGTTGAGAGCATTTAGTATGGATGAAATTATTTTTAGTAAAGCGAAGAACAGACTTAGCACGATTCCGGGCAGAAACTTAAAGATGATGTGATTCAGGGGTGGGTTGGCCCAGTACCTTTTGTAGGCCCTCTCCTTGTTGCGGACAGCCTTTGAACAAGCGTGATTAAACCAAGGCTTTCTTGCGTTAGTCAAAGGATATGAGAAAGGAATGTATGCTTCCATGCCCGAGAGAATACCCTCCGTAATGCACAAGGCACACCCAGATGGCTCCTGGCCATGGAAGCCATAATCATTCCAGGGAAAATCAAAGAAGTACTGCCTGAGGGCCTCCCAGTCCGCGGCTCCAAAATGCCACAGACGACGTTTCCCTGGAGGGTCCACAGGCCGTACCGGAGTGATAGGACAGGTTAAGGTAATAAGGTTGTGATCGGAGGAGCCCAACGGAGAGAAAAGATTAACAGAGTAAGCAGAAGGATTAGTTGTGAGGAAGAGGTCAAGTATGTTGGAGCTCTCTCCAAGGTGGTCAGGGATACGGGTAGGGTGCTGTACAAGCTGCTCTAGGTCATTAAGGATAGAAAAGATGTAGGCTTGTTCACCAGGTGGATCCGTGAAAGGAGAGGAGAGCCAAAGGTGGTGGTGAACATTGAAATCTCCTAGAATGGAGATTTCAGAAAAAGGAGAAATGGATAGAATGTGTTCCATCGTAGAAGTAAGATAGTCGAAGAATTTTTGATAGAATTAGGGGATAAGTAAACAGCACAGATGTATTTAGTCAGAGAATGACAGGAAAGCCGAAGCCAGAGTGTAGAGAATTCAGAAGAATCGAGTTCAGGAACACGAGAGCAAGATAAGTCGTTGCGTATGTATACACAACAGCCACCTTTGGCTTTGAAATGAGTATAGAGAAAGTAGGAGGATACAGAAAAGGGTTTGCTGTCAGTTGCCTCAGACAGCTGAGTCACAGTTAGAAAAAGAAGGTGAGGTTTAGTGGAGGAGAGGTGGTGCTCAACAGAGCGAAAGTTAGAGGAAAGGCAGCGAATGTTGCAGAAATGAAGAAGAGAGTCAGACAGTGGTTCCAGGCACCTCGAGTCGTCACCGGGAGAGGGGCGGATGGTGGGGGCATTTATGGTCCCCCCCCCCCTGGGGACTTCGAGGCTTGGTGATGAGACGCCATTTTAGTTGAATTTTGAACAGGAAGTGTAGTGGTAGACAGTTAGAGAAATTTGTACTGGAGAGCATGCTGGCCTACTCTCTGTGTAACTGAGACACTGAAAAAGTTCAGCAAAGGGGGATGGTCAGGAACTAGTCCTGAGGGCTGATGAAACGGGAGCTCCAGCACTCCCTGTCATCAGCTTTCCATCCACCTCGGGAGTACTGCCCTGCTCGACTGGTGCTACAGTCTACTCCTGCAATGGATAGATGAAGTTTAATCTATCTACCTGTTTGTATGGATCTATCTGTTTGTTTGCCCACCAATCTTAATATCGGTCAGTTTATCTGTTTATCAGCTGTCTCTCTCCTTTCCTCTTTTTTTTTTCTCTACTCTACTGAGCAAGAAATGTGCAAATATTTTCCCAGTCTATTTCAGCTCCCGTGTGTGTGTGTGTGTGTGTGTGTGTGTGTGTGTGTGTGTGTGTGTGTGTGTGTGTGTGTGTGTGTGTGTGTGTGTGTGTGTGTGTGTGTGTGTATGTGAACGTATAATCATGTGCGTGTCCATCCACGACCAGGCCTCGTGACTTGGGTCTGCTAGGGATAAATAACCCAGTCAACAATGAAAAGGGATGGGTGGAGAAAGCTAAGGTGTTGGGGATGGGGTGGTGTAGGCTTGTCTATATAACAACATTGATCCTACAGATATATTGGAATTGAGAGCTGCTGGAACGTACACGATGGATACCTACACTGACACACACACACACACACACACACACACACACACACACACACACACACACACACACACACACACACACACACACACACACACACACACACACACACACCTCCCCTTCTCCCCCTTCAGTACCCCCCCTCTCTTCCCCCTCTTCCAGCACCCCACCCCGAGGTTTCCATAAACAGGCTCATCACGGGCTGCCTGGAAAACCTGGAAGCTCTATTATCCATTTAGCTTCCAGTTTGCTCCTTCATAATATTTACACTTTTATTGACGCGAGATACGAGGGGGATGGGGAAGTGGGGGGGAGAGGGGGAGGTAAAGGGGGCATGTGTGTGGGGGAGACGAGGAGAGATATGTGGGGGGAATGTGTATGTGGGGAGGGAAGGTGTGTGTGTGTGTGTGTGTGTGTGTGTGTGTGTGTGTGTGTGTGTGTGTGTGTGTGTGTGTGTGTGTGTGTGTGTTTACAGAAATTGGGTACGTAATGGAGGTGGAATGTAGGAGAGAGAGAGAGAGAGAGAGAGAGAGAGAGAGAGAGAGAGAGAGTGGAGAGAAAATCTGTAAGAAAAGTGAAGAAGGTAATTGGAAAGAGGAAGAGAGAGGATAAGTGGAGGTGAAGAAAAACTAAATGACAAGGGGATTGTAAAAGAGGCAAGAGTCGAGAAGGAGATAAGAAAATTAAGTTTGTCTAATCATGGTGAAGCGAGAGAGAGAGAGAGAGAGAGAGAGAGAGAGAGAGAGAGAGGGGGGGGGGAGCAGAAAAGGAGGGCAGAGGTCAGTGTATGATGAATGCCATGTGTAAGCTATTACCTGTGCCAGATTACAAAGGATCGTTACAACCACTCCATCCCGTGAATGGGGTGTGAGTGATGCCCGCCACTTCTACCGGTCCCACCTCTCGCAAAGCCTGCTACTTCCTTTCCCTTCCTTCTTTTACCCTTTTCTCTGCTTCCCTCTTCACCCTCTTCTCTTCTTCCCCCTTCCCTTCTCACTTGTTTCATTTCCTCCTTGCCTACCATCCCATTCCTCCCCATCCATCTCTTATCCTTTTCTCCACCTTTCCTTCTCCTTTGCCCCTGTTTTTCCCTTCTTCCTCTCCTTGCATCCCCTTCCTTCTTTCCCCAACTCCTTTGCTCTCCTTCACCTTCGTTCACTTTGTCCTTTCCTCACCCTTCTCTCCCTATCGTCCATTCCATTCCCTCGTTTTTTCCCCTTCCCTCTCCCCCCAAAGTCCTTCCTTACTCTCGCATTCCACCCGCTCCCCATCCTCCCCACACCCCCAAGATGCGGCAGTGTGGAGTGGTGGGATGGTGGTAGTGGGGTCAGAGCATTCTTCTTATTCCCGGGATGACCGCCCCAGCCACTGCCCTTCTCAAAAACCTGTTGCATCTTCACCAACCATGCATCGTTTTTTTTTTTTCCCACTCTCCCTCCTCCTTTGCTAAGTCATCGTCTTTCCTAGTTTTTCACCTGGGCTGCTTCCTTACCTGTTTACCTTTGTAGTTCGTCTTTTCACCGAGCATTCACTTTCCTTATTTTTTTTGTTCTTTTCTTTTATCAGCCCCCTCCCCTTCACTAAGCCATGATCTTTCCTAGTTTTCTGGCCAAACCTTCTTGCTTGCCTGTCTGCATATTCATTCGCTCATCCTCACTAAGTTGCCACCCTTCTCATTATTTCCCTTCCTTTCCTTTCATCTCATCTACCTCTGTTTCCTCACCAGGCATGCATCTTTCCTTCCCCACGCTTCTTCTCCACGTCATTTTCCTTCCTTGTTTTGCATTCTCGCCAAACCATTACCTTTCCTTTCTTCACATTATCTTTCGTTGCATCTTAAGCAAATCCTCTCTCTCCTTCCCTCCTTTTTTCTTTCCTTCCTAACTTTCTTCCTTCCTTCCCTCCTTTCTTAGAAACTTCCCTCCTTCATCCCCTCCTTCCTTCCTTCCTTTCTTTTCACCTACTTTGGTATTTATTCGCTTGACCAACATCAGTCTTATCTAAACTCGTTTTATCTAAACTCGTTTCCTCCGACTTCACATTCCCCCCCCTCCCTCTCTCTCTCTCTCTCTCTCTCTCTCTCTCTCTCTCTCTCTCTCTCTCATCTCATCTCATCTCATCTCATCTCATCCATTTTTCCTTGCTTTTCGTCCTCTTAAATTTCCCGCCCCGTGTCTTCGCCTCATCCGTGATTCATTGTTCTCTTGCTCTCTTAACCCCAACTTGATATGCACGTTCGATTCCTGCTTTTGTTTGTCCTTCCAGTCCTACACCCTTTCATCATCGCCATCATCATCATCATCATCATCGTCGTCGTCATCATCGTCTCCATTTTCTTTTCCTTCCTCTTCACCCTCATTATCATTCTTATTTTCTTTTGTTATTTTGCTGGTGTAGTTCAGGATGCTACTACTACTACTACTACTACTATTATTATTATTATTATTATTATTATTACTAAGATGTTATTATACTTTTCTTTCTTTTAGGTTCTCCTCTGTTGTAGTATATATATTTTTTTCATCTTTTCTTTTTCTGTTCATCTTCGTCTTGTCTGTCCCTCCCCATAATATTCGTCGCCATTCGTCTTCATCTTCGTCCTCATTTATCATGCGCAATTCTTTCCCGTCATTTCATCGCCTCTCTCGCCTTTACTCGTTAATCTTCCCCTTCTTTCTCATGTTTCGCTCTTATATCACTCTTACTTCCTCCTCCTCCTCCTCCTGTTACTGCTACTACTACTACTTCTATCCATTCATTTATATTTTTCATCGTTTCTCCCTTCATGCTCTGTTTTTGCTGTTTTCTTTCTTACCATTTCCCTTTGTTACCTCCTTTTTCCTTCCGACCCTTCTCATCTTCCTGCTTAACTTTCTCCATCTACTTTCCTTCCTCATCACCTTCCCTTCCTTTATTATACCTTGTCCTTACTATCCCATCCCATTTATTTCCTGTTCTTTTTTTTCTCTCTCCCAGTCCGCTTTCTGTCTATCCTCTGTCTCCTCATCCTCCGTTCTTCCCCTATTCTCTTTTCACAGAGTAGAGTAGGTTTCCTTCCCTCTTATTCTCTCTTGAAAGTGTAACCATCCCTTCTTTTTTCTTCATCTCTATTCTTTCCCCATCTTCTCTTCATTCCCACCTGTCTCTCTCATTCTTCTCTCTCATCGTCTTTATTTTGACCTATTTTGAAAGTGAAACCAGCTCCTCTCTTTCCCTATATATCTCTCTCTCTTCTCCCCATCTTCTCTTCATCCCCACCTATCTCTTCTCCCCATACCTCCTCCCTTCAGTATTCCTCCCTCCTCTCTCCCTGTCCTCTCACTTCATTCCATTTCTCTGCTTATTCATTTCTCACATCCTCTGCTTATTCATTTCTCATTTCCTCTGCTTCATAGCTCGTCTTTCTGCTTATCTGCTACCTCTCCCTATTAATTTTGCTCTTTCTTTCTGTTATTTTATTTCTGCTACTTTCTTTCCTTCTCCCCATCCTTACCTCATTTCTCTCTAACCACCCCAGTCTCACCCAGTCCCCCCCCCTCTCTCTCTCTCTCTCTCTCTCTCTCTCTCTCTCTCTTCATTAGTCTTCTTTTCCTCCCTTCCATCTTTCTTCCTATCTCCTCATCCTCTTTCTCCCTCTCTTTCTTTCTTCATCCTCTTTCTCCCTCTCTTTCTTTCTTCATCCTCTTTCTCCCTCTCTTTCTTTCTTCATCCTCTTTCTCCCTCTCTTTCTTTCTTCATCCTCCACATTCTTCTCCCCTCTTCGTATACTCCTTTGCCCTTTCCCGTATTCCTTCGTGAAAGTGGAACCAACCTCTGTCTCTCCCAGTTTTTCCTTCACCACGAAGCTGACACAAGAGAGAGAGAGAGAGAGAGAGAGAGAGAGAGAGAGAGAGAGAGAGAGAGACAGACAGACAGACAGACAGACAGACACAGACAGACAGATGCGTGGGAAAGCGAGATACAAGAACAAGTGTTGATTTACAGGTGTCGTGAGAAAATGTACACTTGTTGCTAAAGTACACTTGTATTTAGTGCAAATTACAGGTGCAGACAGGTGACAGGCTTGTAGGTAGGTGAGTGGTAGCGTGGGAAACGAGAGAGTTAGTGGCGAGGGCGAAGGTGATGGTATATGAGTGTGAGTTAATAACTGGGCAGGGAAATGCGTATGCACGCACGCAAGCACACACACACACACACACACACACACACACACACACACACACACACACACACACACACACACACACACACACACACACACACACACACACACACACACACACACACACACACACACACACACACACACACACACACACACACACACACACACACACACACACAGAATAGCAAAATAAGAGTGAGGATGATCGAATATTTGAAAGTAAGAGTGAGAGTAAGAATGACTGTCATACGTGAGACAAAGCAGGCAGGTCACCCACATCTCGCAGTGTGAATTTCGACAACGTGAGAGACAGCGTGAGATCAGAACTACCTCGTAAAACGTCACATTGGGGATAAGACGACTCACCGGTAGCGAGGCATTAGTGGGTCTGAGACACTAGCGATAAGAGATGACCTGGCGAAATAAAAGTGGAAATGCAGGGTTAGTGTTGTTTTATATGAGAACGGGTGTATGAGTTGGTGGTTGCGTGTGTGTGTGTGTGTGTGTGTGGGTGGGTGGGTGTGGGTGTGTGAGTGGGTTGATGGGTGGGTGTATGTGTGTGTGCGTGCAGGTATTGGTGTTTGCAGGTGTAGATGTGTGCAGATGTGGATGTGCATGTGTAGGTGTGTGCTGGTGCAGGTATTTGCAGGTGTGGATATGTGTAGGCATGTCTTTGCAGGTGTGGATTTGTGCAGGTGTAGGTGTGTGCAGGTGTAGGTGTGTGCTGGTCCAAGTGTTTGCAGGTGTGGATATGCATTCGTGTGGGCATGTGCAGTTATGGGTGTACGAGGTTGTGGATGTGTGTAAGAGTGGATATATACAGGTGTTCATCTGTGTCAGTGAGGACATGGGAATATTCTTTTACGCATCCAGCACTGATAAAAACTAGGAAGTCTGTTAACGAGGTCTAATAACACACCTGCAGCACACCAACAGGCTGCTAATCCCATCTTCCCTCAAGCGTCATACTGTGGGCCAGATGGAGTGTGAGGTCAGAAACGTGTATTATGAGAGATATGTAAACAAAAAGTATGAGAAAAGTCATGACATTTTATAAAGACGAGTATAAGACTTTGCCGATGAGGATGTGATGTGTGAGAGCCCATTCTACTTGGACGAACTGAAATTATGAGGTAAGGGATGCGTGGTTTGGGGTGAAAATGTGGATGGTATGAGGGTTAGAAACGAGCGTTGTTATGAAGGCAGATGTATATGAGATATGAGAGGCCTTTCTACATGGGCAGGGAGGGAACGTGAAGTGAGAAATGTTAAGGACGATTTGTTAGATGTGTAAGCAGTTGGTATGAGTTTTGGAAGTTTTGACATGTTGTGAGGGCAAGCGTTGATGACTGGAAGTAGCATGAGAGACCCTTCTACGTGGACTGGATAAGAATGTGAAGTGAGGAATGTCTGCTATCAGATCGGTAAGCAGATGGTGTGATGGTGTGAAGGTTAGAATTGCTGGAATGTCATGAAGGCAGTGTGCATGAGTTTCTTGCTGTGTTGCGAGGGGTCCTTCTTCGTGGACTGGCTATGAGTATGAGGTGTGGAATGTTTGCCCTTAGATGTGCAAGCAGATGGTATGTTAAGACAGTGGTATGGCTGCATGAATGTTCTTGTTCTTGATGTGGTCCCTGGTTCAGCAGGAACGAGTATTAGATCTGTTATTAGAGTTCCTTCTGCGTCGACAGGTTAGATATGTATGAATAAGAGAGTGTGCTGCATGGGTTTTGAACAGGAGGAATAAAATTACGAAGTGTTGGTATGTAATAAAGGCAGGTGTGACTGAATGTTGTTTTTATTGTTGTAGCTATTGCTGTTGTCGTCGTTGTTACTTATTATTATTACCTTTATAAGGAAAGCCACATGAGAGACAGTGAGAGGTAAAGAATGTGTACTGTAAGGCGTTTGTGTTGTATAAGTCTTAAAGTAAGTGTATGTTATGTAGGCAGGTTTGGAAGAGTAGAGGTGAAATGAGAGGACTTTCGACGTAAAGGTATTTAGACTGTGAGGCTGGGAATTTCTGCAATTAGGTATGTAAGCAGATGATATAGGTGGTGTGAGAATGTTATGAAAACTACGTAACTGAGTACGGAGATGTGACGTGGGAGGCCCTTACACGAGGACAGACTAAGAATGTGGAATGAGGAATTTGTGGTGTGAGATGTGTCTGCAGATGGTATGAGAGTTAGAAGTGCTGGTATGTCATGAATGAAGAAAAAAGACTTCGTTATGTTAATGAGATGTGAGAGGAGAGGCCTTTCAGCGCAGACAGACTAGCAATGTACTGTGAGAAATGTGTGTTTCTGGGGCAATACTTACCTGGTTTATCGTGTACACAAGCGCCTTTCGTCCTTTATCCATGATTGCACCTCACGTCCGTCCTTTTAGTTGTAGCGTGAGCCTCAAGCATCCTTTTTATCTTGCCATCCTGCCCCCACCCCATCTCTGTCATAATATCGTTAGCTTAGGAAACTTAGTGGTATCTCCTCACTACTTGTTAATGTCTTCTTAAATGGATGTTATGTATGCAATCAGTGTAGACATAAATGAACATAACAGAGCAGGTGATGAGTAACATGCACAATAAATCACCGAGGAAGAGGTTCTAGAAGACCTATGCAGCAGAGACTAAGACCCTTAGTTGTTTTCTTGATGACATAGGAGACTACTTTTAGCACTTCTTCCTTAGCGATTTATTTTGCTCATTTTCCGTAACATTCCCTTGCATGTTATCATTTTTAGTACCGACATATGTGTATCAGTAACATGAAAGTGGATATTAGAGTGAGCACTATCTTGAGACGAGGCCAACTCATATAGTTTTGATCCGGTGAAGAGCTGACTTGATGGAATTGTTGTGGGTCAGGCAAGGATGAATCGATTCGATATAAGAACAGTCGATTAAACGTCAATGTCACAAGGTAAAAGCAAAGGTTCTGCCTTCTGACCTATTGTACGGCAAGGACGTTGCACTTTCTGAATGCTACTTCGTGTTTGTCATGTTTTCTGGCGCTGCACATTTTCCCGTCACCTCCCATCCTTATCGTCATCTTATCTCGTCTTCATTGTCAGTCCCCCCATTCCTCCCGTCTGTTTATCTATCCACCCCCCTCAACTCCATCTCTTATCCTATCCAGGCATCGCACACACCGTATTATTTGTTATGCCTTTCACCGATATGCTTTTCCCCGTCACCTCCCGTCCCTATTGTCATCGCATCTCATCAGTGTCGTGCCTCGGACTCTTCCCCGTGACGTCCAGCCTGGCATCAATCTCACCCCTAGCCTGGAAAATGACTGGCGTACGTAATGGTGATTGTGTGTCAGGGAAATATGCCCCTCCGCCTCTCCTCATATTTACCCCCCCCTCAATCTTCCTCCCTTCCCCTCCCCTACTCCCTTTTTCCGCATTCCTCCATCCTCTGTTTCTTCTTCCTTCCCCACACTTCCATTCCCCCTCACCTCCATTCTCCCCCTCCTCACTCTTCCTTCCCTCCCTTCCTCCCTCTTTCAGCCCTGCCTTCCTCCTCTTTTCTGCCTTCCCCCATCCTCTGTTTCTTCTTCCTACCCCTCACCCCTCTTATCCCTGTCCACCATTTCCCCTCTCCTCACCCTTCCATCCCTCCCCTCCTCCCTTTCCCTGCTCCCCCCACCCTCTGTTTCTTCCTTCTCAACACACTCCCATTCCCCGTCTCCTCCATTGTCCTCCTTGCTTCCTTCGTTCCTTCCTGTCTTCTTTCTCCTTCCTCAAAATTCTCCTCTCTTTCATGACGTTTGTGTGCCAGGGTTTATGCTTCACCTCCCCTGCCCTTCCTCATCTTCCATCCTTTCTCCTTTCTTCCTCTCTTCTTCCTTTCTTCTCACTCCTCAGAATCGTCTCCGCTTCTTTCCCGGACTTCTCCCGTCCTTCTCCTCTCTTCCCTCGTTCCTTCCCCCCCCCCCTTTTTTTTATCTCCTCATTTCTCCCATCTTCAACTATCATCTCTCTCTTTTTTTTTTTTTTTTTTAATCCCTCTCCTCCATCCTTTCTTCCTACATCGTCTTTCCTGTCTTCTGCCTCCTCCTTCCCCGTCTTAACCAGGTGTTGGAGTAGGGGTACGGTGATAATGGATGGGCTACCTGGGGTCTGTTTTACCTCCCACCCTTGTTCTAGCGTGCTAAGTGATCCTCCTCAAGGCTCCTTTAGAGAGAGGATGAGGAGATTATATTCATTTGCTACTCTGTGTGTGTGTGTGTGTGTGTGTGTGTGTGTGTGTGTGTGTGTGTGTGTGTGTGTGTGTGTGTGTGTGTGTGTGTGTGTGTGTGTACTTATTATTGCACCTCCTCTTTCATTTCCTACTCTACCTCAGAATGTGCCTTACGCCCAGCCCTCACGCCGGCATATCCTTTACCCCCTCGGAGCCACGCCAGCACCCGCACATTACCGCAGTCTGCGCCCCGACCTCCTCATGGTGGGGGAGGGGGGAGGAAAAATATATGGGGGATGATGAGTGAGGGGCGGATGAGTAGCTGACATGCACACACAGATACCAGTCCCTCGCACGCAACATCCAAGCACATGCGCGCTCTCATGTTACACACACACACGCCCTCAAGTGCATAGACGTACACGCACTTCCACCTTCATCTCTTAGTCAAACATTCACACACACATAACGCATACACGCAAAGACTCAGGTACACATACACAGACACCTTCAGGACACAGTCAGGAACCCTCTCACCCCCTCACCCCGACACGCACATGCACATACACAGGCGCACACGAACAAAGTATACATTTAAATACTCAAACGCACGCTCAGACACTTTAAAGATTCCATACTTGAACATGCACACACTGACTGTAAAAGCTTCAGTACACACACACACTCTCTATATATATATATATATATATATATATATATATATATATATATATATATATATATATATATATATATGCTTACTGAAACACTCACATGAGTACACACAAATACCAAGGCACGCAGAGGCACTTACACACACGAACGCGCTTACGTAAGTGCACACACAAAAATACCCCGGCATGCACAGGCAATTACACGCACACACATACACATACATAAAATGTCAAGCACGCACATGGAATTATACACACGAGTACTCACAAATACCTAATCTTGCACACTCAAACACACTTGCTTAAGTACGCACACAAACACCCAAGCACGCACATAGTCTTACACACACGAATACACTGAGACATATGCGAGTATAAATGCTCAGACACACACAGACACTTGGAAATGGACTTACACACACACACACACACACACACACACACACACACACACACACACACACACACACACACACTATAGGAATTATGACTTTCTCAGCTGATTTGCATATGACTATCTAGCAAGAGATCGCGTGCTGGGCATCTGCAATCAGCCTTCTCACCCCCTAGCTCTCTCTCTCTCTCTCTCTCTCTCTCTCTCTCTCTCTCTCTCTCTCTCTCTCTCTCTCTCAAGAATTGATATTGCCGGGCGTACGATAATTTCATGCATTATACATTAAATTATTAACTCCATAAAAAAAAAAACAACAATAGGGGAAGCAGTGAACACCATTTTAAAATCCCACAGCAAAAATACAAACCATGATTAATCCCGTTTTAGTAATAGCATTTCAGTAATAGTTTTGTGTAATATTATTGAGGAACGTGGTCTTGAAAAGTGGTGTGGTATTTCCGTAGACTTAATTCCCCAATGCTTTATGACTGAAGGAGGGGTTGGCGGTGGTGATGGTGGAGGGGGGTTAGATATTAGGTGGTTTTGGTGGTGGGTATATTAATGGTGACGGAGGTGGCTGCAATTGTGGTAACTGTGGTAATTGTAATTGTGGTAAATGTGGTAATCGTAGTGTTGGTTGTAATGTGGCATTTGTGATGATTGCAGATTATGGTTTTATGTCTGAATGATGATGATGATGATGATGATGATGATGATGATGTTGTGGTGATGGTGGTGGTGGTAGTGGTGGTGATGATGATGATGATGGTGGTAACTGGTGATTGTGATGATGACAAGTGTGATAGGTGGTTGTGGTATTGGTGATAATAAGTAGTTATAGGCGTAGTAGCCATGGTGGTTATAGAACAATAGTGTTAGTAATATTCGATAGTGGTTGACTGGTGAAGAGTTGTAGTAGTAGTGATGACAGGTGTGGCTGGTAGTTGTAGGTTTGGTAGCTAGTTGTGGTTGTAGCTGTGGTGGCAGACTCGACTGTTGGGAGTAATAGTTCCAGAAGGCGGCAATAGGTGTCGTAGTTGTTGTGGTAATGGGGAGTTATAGGTAGGTAGCTATAGGTATATGTGGTTATTGTGGTAGTTGTGTTAGGCAGGTAGGTGATTATAGGTATGAGAGGCAGCTTTTGTGTGGTAGTTGTTGTGGTGGTGATGGTAGACGTGACTGTGGTGGGCAGAGGTGTGGTAGCCGTGGTGGTTGTGGCAGTAATAGTGTTAGTAATTTTTGGCAGTGGTTGGGGTCAGGCTATAGAATGGGTGGCATTTTACCCCCAGTCACGAAGCACTGTCAGCTCCCCCCTTGTCTTCCCTTAACTGCTTCCTCTTTATTCTCTATTTTCCTATTATTATTATTATTATTTTTTTTCATTATAACTTTTATTTTGTTGTTCTCGCTCGCCTTCAGAATTATCTTTTTTACTAATCTTGTTTCTTTACTTTCTCGTCTCCTCCTTTGCCTGTTCTGCTTATCGTTCTCTCCCCGTTTAGTGCTCGTAAAAATTCTAACACTTCGACAACAATCAGCCAAAACTGGGACTATATTGCATGAAAATGGGATGCGCTCTTGGAAAACGGGTTATACCACTGGAGAGAGACTGTGCTTTATTTTATGCATTCCTTTTATTTTATTTTTATTTTCTTTTTCTCAGAAGGTGTGTGTCAACATCAGTTAGGCCGCTTTCACACGAGGCCACCGGTGGCCGCCACCAGTGGCCGCAATTAGTCGCCTCCCATAGTTTTCAATGGAGCTTTCATACGAGGCCACTGCGGTTGCCCGGCCGGCAACCAGCTCCCGGCGGTGCTCACTCGCGTATTGTCCGCCACTGGCGGTTGCTGCCACTCGCTGTAAAGCATTTTTTCAAATCGGAGCTTTCATATGGCGCCATCAGTTGCCGGCCTCTTCACACTGGGCCACCAGTGGTGGCCACTGGTTGCCTCGTGTGAAAGCGGCCTTAGTGCTTTGGAGAGAGAGAGAGAGAGAGAGAGAGAGAGAGAGAGAGAGAGAGAGAATGATATACCACTAGAGAACACACAGATATATCACTAACCAAAAATAAAAAACAAACCCAGTGATCAGAGCCAGTGTTGGGTAGGTTCTGCGGCCCTCTGATGCGAACCAACCAACATTTGCAGGTACTCGAGCCCCGCGGAGGCCACGACTCCCGAGGGACCCGAGAAATTCGCAGTGTTTCGCTGTAGAGCAGACCAAAGCCCTTGTGGAACTCCCAGCCCATGTATAAAAAAGTACTGGAATGACAGGTATGTATTTTCGTAAGCTTATGGGGCTCTACTTCTATTGTACCTTTGTCTTTCCAGTTCATTTTTTCTTTTTTTTAATTTGCTTCAGATTTGGGGTAGAGGTTACGCAGTCCAGTTTCTGAGGCCCAAAATCCTCCTACATGTCCTCTTCGGCACTGTATAACTACCGTGCATGCCAAATTCATACCTCGGTCAGGACTGGTGTGTGATGGTATTAGCAGCGGTGTTTTTATGACGTGGATGGATCTTGTGGAAAATTTGTTAAACACGTTAAAACCAAATTCAGAACCGCAACACGCACATACAAGAGCAGTTGCGAGTGGGGCGGTTGGGAGGAGTGGAAAAGAACACAGCGGAGAGAATATGAGGCAAGAGAGTTTACGAGGGATGATGTGTCGTTGGAAGCAGAATTAGTGTCTGGTTAGGGACATGAGTGCTGAGAGACCCTTATCTTGAGACTTCCCCACACAGTATTTGGCGCTGAGTAATAGGGAGATAAATATATAGTATTTGCTACGTCATTACAAGGTCTCACACGGTTCCTGGAAGCTGTGATTAGTATTGTCTTAACTGTTTTCCTTGTGTTTATGAGATATTAAAATGCTCTAACATCCTGAGGGGTTTTGGAGAGGGTATTGGGATCTGGGAGCTGGGGAAGCATGGAAATGAAACATCTCGCCTGTGTCCCTAGAAATAGTAATCCCGTAATGATTATGATGAACGATGTAAAGGAAATGAGAATTAAGTTTTCAAGGTAACCATTCAGATGCATCCAACTTCTCAGCAAGATTCTTCTCCGGAAACCTGGAAATAGGTGTACAGTATGTAGCATAAACTAACTCTGTAATCATGTTCTCTGGTACACAGTAGGCTTGAGAAGGGTGATGAAGTTAGTGTTATTTCTTATCCCCCCCCTTCAATACACGCAAGCATAAATATCGACCTTGAGAAGGGATTTGAGAACATTAACATAATTTCTCTGTTATAGAATTGCTTTGAGGTTAAGAGTCACAAATACTGGCGATATTCCTGAGTGGAGTGTAGAGCATCAATATGGTTTCCCGTTATGTCTGTCTACAGTGAGGGGCCTTAATCCTGTAAGGGGTGGCCACAAACTAATACCCTCCCAGTCCTCCGACATCAGGCTGCTCTATCTCCAACTTAAACCTTCTCTATCACTCCACCCCAACTCTCCATCTCACCCTCGATCTCCCCCTCCACCTCCCCCTTCCACCTCGCTCACACTCTTCCAGTCAGTCATTCAGTCTCTGTATAGCCAAACCATCTGAAAGTTTTTTGAAACTTTTAAAGTACTGACAGATTGTGGGCGATCTCGTGAAGGCTGTATCAACTGATTGTAGTGTGCTTCCGTGCGTTAAGACCCATCAGTATCGTACCTGACGAGTGTGGAAAATATTAAATTCCAGGTGTATATTTGCTAGCGGGATAATCAAAAGCAACATCATCATTCCTAACAGCTGCCTAGAGAATTGCAGTACCTAATTATCGTGTTCGCGTGACACTAAAACCACCAGTGTCGTACCTGACGTATGTGGAAAGCATTACATTACCGTCTTGTCGTGTGCTTGCGTGACATTCGAAAGCACTCAGTCGTTCTTGAAAGTTTTGTAGAGGATATTTAAACTCTTCTTTCATGTTTGCCTGACACTAAAGCGACCACCATCGTTCTTGAGATATGTGGGAAGACTACATTAACTTATACCGTATGCTTGCCTGACAGCCGAAAGCACACACTCGTTCCTGGAAGTTTTGCTCAAGGATAATTTTACTTCTTATCGTGTGTGCGAGATATTCAAATCACTAAAAGCGTTTCATATGTGATGAACGCTGAACTACTGGCCTACTGTGTGCCTGCGTGGTTATCAGAAGCACTGACAAAGTCTCTGAGAGCTGTATACATGACTGTTTATTTCCTTACCATGTGCTTGCATGAAACCGAAAAACACCAACGTCGTTCATGAAGACTTGAGAAAATACTGTATTATCGAAAAATCATGTCTTGCCATTCGTGCCATAGTTTCCCTAAAGCTACATAAATGACTCATGTGATTTGACCTCTACTGTATGTTGCTTTTTATTTTGTGTCTATAGGATCATCTACATACATTTCCATCGTCTCTGAAGAATGTGAAAATCACAGAATTATCAGCCTACCGTGCGTTTGCTGCATACTCCAAAGCGCCAGCCCCATCCTGAGAGGTGTGTAGAGTATTGTATTACCTACATTACCTGCCTCACCTTGCCTCTCTGTAATGGGAATACAGGATATGAGGCAGCCAGTACCATCACCCAACCATTCCAGTCAAACCAGCGTGTCCATTTCGTTGGTTGGGTTAGCTTTCTCGTCACGCAGGGAATACGTGGCCAGTATTCTTTTCCCCCCTAATCGTACCTGAGATCCTCGGTATTTAAGTGTCTCTTCTCACCTACTGTCTTTCCTTTCTGAGCGTCCTTTCCTTCTAAATATCCTTTCCTGAGTGTCCCATGTGCGTGTGTGTGCAGGTAAGGGTAAGGGAGAAGCACCTCATCTCCCGTATAAGGCTGGGGTTAATGGCGGGGAGGTGTGGGCATGTCAGGATGCTTCTCCACTCCCCGGAAGCTGGCTTGTAAATTTCCCACATTCTTCCCTCGCTGAGCTCAGTTGCGTTATTTACTCCGCACGCTGTCATGGTTAAGAGGAATGTGCGTGAATAAGCTCATATAGTTAGAGTAATTTATCTGCTTGCATATTTAAGGAAGCCATGTAGCTACTTTTAGTTTCTTCACCAAACTTTTCCTATGGAGGTTAACAGGCTCCCCTCTGCTGCTGCACACCAACACACCTTGCAGAGATAGGAGAGAGGCGTAGGCAAGAATGGAGGCCGCCTAATCCATCCTACATCCAGGTGGATTTAGACTTACAGTAGTGACAAACTTTCTTACTTGGATAGACGGAATAGAGCGCACACTTGAATCATGACTGTGTGTGTGTGTGTGTGTGTGTGTGTGTGTGTGTGTGTGTGTGTGTGTGTGTGTGTGTGTGTGTGTGTGCGTGTGTGCGTGTGCGTGCACCGGCGCGCGTCTTGAAATTTTACGTTTTTTGCTTGTTTGGAACAATGGAAACAATTTATTATACAGATAGCAACACAGATACCAAGGTCATAATATTTCAAACATGTAAAGCTAATAAACGTGTTTCTAGAGGTGATTAATAATGCAAAGCAGTATCGTAGCACCAAGAAGACAGGAAAAAAATGAAAAAAACTGGGGTAGAAAGAATGGTCCGGGAAAAGAGTTATGAGAGAAAAAAATTATGAAAGAAGAGAATTTATGAGAGAAAAGAAAGCTGAGGGTTGTCACAGGCGAAACTGACCAAGTCCAAATATACCTAAATCCGAAGCAAGGCAGGAAAGACTGGTTGGGGAAAGGGGGAAGGAGGAAGGAGGGGGAGGGGAAAGAGAAGGAGGAGGAAAGGAAAAAAGAAGGGGAGTGGAAAGAGAAGAAGAAGGAAAGGAAGAGAGGAGGGGAGGGGAAGGAGAAGTAGTAAAGG
Source organism: Coenobita brevimanus (assembly GCF_032717465.1). Classification (NCBI taxonomy): domain Eukaryota; kingdom Metazoa; phylum Arthropoda; class Malacostraca; order Decapoda; family Coenobitidae; genus Coenobita; species Coenobita brevimanus. Next base: position 37,724,493 of record NC_136977.1, read on the forward strand.
AATAAAGGAGGAGAGAGGAGTGAAGGGGAGAGGAGTGAAGGGGAGAAGGGGAAAGAGGAGGAAGATGAGGGAAGAATGGAGGAGGAGGAGGAGGAGGGAGAAAGGGGAAGACAAAGAAGAAAGGGAGAAGTAGGGGAAGCGAGCCAGAATAAGGAGAGGGGAGGAAGAGGAGAAGGTAGAAGGTAGGGGGAGGGGGAGGCGAGGGAGGAGAGGTGGGAAATAAAGATGAGAAGAGGAGAGGAGGAATTTGGGAAAGAAAGGGGAGAGAGATTGGTTAAGGGAAGGAATAGGGTAGGGGAAGAGGGAGAAGGAAGAGAGGACTGAAGAGGTAGAAGGAAAGAGAAGAGGAGAATATGGTGACTGGAAAAAGAAATGAAGAAAGAAGGGCAGGAAAAGAAGCAGGAGGAGGAGGTGAGATAAGCTGAGATAAGAGGCAGCGAGACACGGCCCAAACTACCGAGTGGGGGGACTTAATTCTCAAGAGGAAATCCTGCACGACTACTAAACTCAACCTGACCATAACCCCAACCCCCACAGGAGCATCTTACCCTCCAACCCCCCCTTCTGACCCCTCCCTTCCCACCTCTTCTCTCTGCCCTTCCCCGTTGCCCCCTCTCCCTCCTGAACCCTCACTTTCTCCCCTCCTCCCTGTCTCTCCTATTTCACGTCCTCTCCCTCCCTCCTCTTTCACTTCCTCTCCCTCCCTCCTCTTTCGCCTCCTGTCCTTCCTTCTTCTTTTCCCTCCTCTCACTCCCTCCCTCCTCCTTCCCCTCCCTCCTCTTTCCCCTCCCCCCTCTTTCTCCTCCCCCCTCTTTCTCCTCCCCCCTCTTTCCCCTCCCTCCTCTTTCCCCCCCTCCTCTTCTCTCTCTTCCCATCTCTCCCCCTCTCTCCCTTTCCCCCACATTTCCCTTCCCCATAGCCCCCCCCCTCTCTCTCTCTCTCTCTCTCTCTCTCTCTCACCGCCCACCTCTGTCGCCCCCCTCCCCTCATTCCCCTCTTTCCCCATAAGTATACAGTTTTTGTTAATCGAACCCCATCCTCCCCCCGCTTTATACTGAGAGGACTATGGATTTCAGTGCACCGGAAAGGCATTTAGAGACAAATGAACCTTTTTCTTGTTTCTCTGGTGAGGTGAGTTCCATTACGGTCAACAGGAAGGAGGAAGGAATAGGAGGATATGGGAGAGCAGTGGGGTGGAGAGGATGGAAACTGATAAGAGGAGAGGAGAGGAGGGGGAAGATCACAGAAGAGAATGCGGACAGAGGAGGGTGGTGTAGTGGATGGAAAATGATAGGAGAAAGGAGGAGGGGAGCGGGCAGATGCATGGAGAGAACAGAAGAAGGAAAATAAGGGAAGAGAGGATATAAGGAGAGAAGAAATTAGAGGCTGGGAGAAGAGACAAGTGGGTGGAAAAAGAAGAGCTGCAAGGAAGAGAAGAGAGGGAAGAGGATACAAGCAGAGATGAGCAAAGAAAGAAGACAGGAAGAGAGGCGAGAAGCGGAATTCTTGTGAACCGGAAAGAGAGAAGAATCGAGAAAGAAGAGTTAAGAAGACAACACATAAGAAGAGATGAGAAAGAAGTTAAAAAGAGGAGGGAAAGTAGGTACACGAGAAAAGAGAATGAGAGTCGATGAAGAAGAGTAGAGTAGACGAAAGCGGAAAGTCGAGAAAAGAGAAAAAGAGTGGACACGAGGAAGGGAATAAAAGTCGAGGGAGAAGAATTAAGAAGACGAAAAAAAAGAGAGGTCAAGAAGAAGAGCTAAGAGAGCAAGAAGTGCACACCCTCCTTTCCCGAGTCATGCTTCGCCTTCTTCACATGACCAGACCAGTCGAAGCAAAATCTTATGAAGCATCAGCAACGTCCTGATAACTAGAATACCCACCCACCTCCATGACTCTGGCGGCCTGGACCGGTTCATTTACTCCCACCATACCTCCTTTCTCTCTACCCCCTCGCACCCCTCTCTCCCTCCCACTCCCCTCTCGCACCAGTGGCATCCCTCACACACCCTTTGTACTCCTCTTGTCCCCCACTCCCAATAAGCATCCTATCGCATCCCCGACATCCCCCATCTCTCCTCTCTCTCCCTCCCACTCCCCTCGCACCCCACCACCTCTACCCCCACCCCCACCCCCATTCCCACTCCCACTTCCATTCCTAATGCTCCCCTGGACATGCTTAGGAGGTCGCATCATCGGGCGTTAACACTTAATGAGGTTAGGGGTCATGCGGACTTCTTCATACGCACACACACACACACACACACACACACACACACACACACACACACACACACACACACACACACACACACACACACACACACACACACACACACACACACACACACACACACACACACACACACACACACACACACACACACACACACACACACACACACACACACACACACACACACACACACACACACACACACACACACACACACACACACACACACACACACACACACACACACACACACACACACACACACACACACACACACACACACACACACACACACACACACACACACACACACACACACACACACACACACACACACACACACACACACACACACACACACACACACACACACACACACACACACACACACACACACACACACACACACACACACACACACACACACACACACACACACACACACACACACACACACACACACACACACACACACACACACACACACACACACACACACACACACACACACACACACACACACACACACACACACACACACACACACACACACACACACACACACACACACACACACACACACACACACACACACACACACACACACACACACACACACACACACACACACACACACACACACACACACACACACACACACACACACACACACACACACACACACACACAGATAATAATGATAATGAAAGAGGTGTGCTGGACAAACAGATATTACTCCACGCGACTTGACCCTCCAAAAGGTGTTCCTCCTTCCCTTTCTTGCTAAAGCTGTTTTGACGTGCAGGCAGGGATGATGCTGAGTGCTGACTTCTTGCTGTTTGCGTTATAGGATTGGCAGTTGAGCGTTGTTTTGACTGCACATGACTCGAGTTTTGTTTAAGGTCGGTTGGATTAACTTTGGATTTTTTTTTAAAGGGAATGAGAGTGTTAATAGATGGATGGGAGCGGTTCTTGTTCTAGGTAGGTAGAACTGACGAGTGTTAATTTGACTGTCTATCGTTAAGGGCTGTTTTGAGTGGATGGGATTGTGTCCGAAATGCTGATTGAGGTGGATAGAAAAACAGAAATCACTACTGCTTTTTAGCTGGATAGGATTGACTGCTGAGAGCTGTATTGGATGGTTAGAACTTTACTGACTGCTTTATTTATTTACCGCTAAGTACTGTTTAAGGTCGATTATATTCACTTCTCCTTAACCTAGATGAAACTTGACTACTAAGAACAGTATTTGGTGGCTAGAACGAGGCAGCTGAGTAGTGTTTAAAGGCGGATTGGATTACGTGCAGGTCCTGTTTAACGCGGGTAGGATGGGCTGACTGGCTGGTTGGATTTCAGACCGATGGATTTATTGGGTATGGCCGAACACAAGCCTGACGTATTGGATAGATATGGATAGTTGCTGGGTTAGAGAGAGAGAGAAAGAGAGAGAATGAACGAGAAATTAGTGTTTTATGATACTGGAAGAAGATGAAAAAGATTAGAGAATGAATGGAAAGTTAAAGTAAGTGAAAATAGACGATGATGAAGAGAAAAACGCATGAGCGAAGAGGTGGAAAGATGAATTAGTGAGATGAAGAAATGAAGAAGTGGAAGATCATGTGGATAAGCCAGCAAGTGGATGATTATCCAGTTACCAGAAGGAGTTTTGCAGGAACGAATAAAGAGTTGAGTGGAATAATGGATGAGTGGATGAGAAAGTGGCTGGGTGCTTAAGTAGGTGAGTAGATGGGTGGAAGAATGGATGGATGAGTTGGTTGTGTGTGTGTGTGTGTGTGTGTGTGTGTAAGAGAGAGAGAGAGAGAGAGAGAGAGAGAGAGAGAGAGAGAGAGAGAGAGAGAGAGTTCAGGAAGATTATGTAAGGGGAAGAGGTGTAGAAAAGCATATACTGTAAATGTGTGTGTGCGTGAGAGGTGAAAGAGCACATGTGAAATTAATTCAGAGGGAGAGGGGAGTTGAGAGGGGAGGGGAGGGGAGGGGGAGGGGGAGGTAAAAGAAGGAAGGGGAGAGGCAGGAAGAGGGGAGGGGGAAGAGGGAGGGGAATGGGGAGTGCGAATAGGGACGGGAATGATGTTTAAATATGTGGCCTTTCCCTCCCTCAGTTCCCCTTCTTATATTTCTCTCGGTCAGCATTGTCTTTCCCATTAGTTCCACGCTGGGTGAAGTGAAAGAGGAGGGAGAGAGGGAAGGAGGGAGGGAGGGAAAAAGAGGCAGAGACGCACAGAAACAGAATGAGTGAATGATTGTTTATGAGAGATGGAAGAACGCGTGAGGGAATTTTCTGTAGTATAAATTTGGACAGTATGGTGTTAGAGAGGTATTACGAAAAGAGCATACGAGGGAGGCAAGATTATTTTATTAAGGTGAGGGTGCATTTTATTTATGTGTGGGGTTGGAGGGGGATAGAGGAACGGGATAGTGTGTATGAGAGTGTGATGGATGGCTGAAAAGAATGTGTGAGGAAGAGTTGAGCAAACGTATAGGTGGGAGGCAAGAGCATATATGTGGATGTGAAGGAGAGTCTTGGAGTTTCTAGGAGAAAAGGGGAACTGGGTGTTGTGTGAAGGAGCGTGAGAGAAAGGCTGAAGAGCAAGTGTGTGGGAGGTGGAACTGTGATAGTAGGAAAGGTGACAGAGGATATTGTGTGAAAGGAGCTTTAGACTGGAAAGTGGTAGGAAAGATGGGGTGGGCGATGATAAAAACAAGTGGGAGGGGGAATGAGTTTGCCAAGAAACGTGAGAGGAGGGGGATGAGCAGACCCAGACATCCTGCCAAAACGCTGTCTTTACACCATCAGGTCCACGCAGCAGCAGCAGCAGCAGCAGTCGGAATAGAAACTTGGAATACCTTAAACACAAGCCCCCACGGTAACTTTAATACCCAGGCGAAGGTAATGAGAAGGGGGGGGGGCTGGCTGTTGACAGGCACGATGGTGGTCACGCCGACGATGAGGGGGGTGGAGGCGGAGGGGAAGGGTTTTATTCTCACCATATTATATTGCTAAACTCTGAATTTTTATGTGCCTTCCGACATTATCATCAGCGTTTGGGTCCGGCCACGTTCGCCTGTAATGGAGTTTCTTACCTTCACTGCCAACAACGATGTGGGTATTACTCGTTCATTAACTTCGCTTATTTTTACCTTTTATTTAATCCGATAGAGATTTTCCGCATTAGATTCTGAATTCTGACAGACGATTTTTTTTTTTTTTTTTTTTTTAGGAAAGGCTTCTGATACTGGTTGGGTGAATGATGACCTTAACCCTCGGGAAGACAGGCCATCCACCTAGGCTGCTTATTGTGGTCCCTGCCAGACGATTTTATTCAGCTATGGCTAGACGATTTTATGATGCCTAGGGATGACTTCTCGTACTGATGGGGTTACTGGACTTTTCTACCACCATCCGTGACTGCATCTTTTGTCATCTTTGTTTTCCTTTTCATATATATTATTACTGTCTTTGTTTTCCTCTTTATTCTAAGGAGGTAATGGAAATACTTAACGCTATTACAAACGATGATGTCTAATTGATTTATATTGTTTTTGATCCCAGACAATTTTATTCAGCCGAAAGAAGCATCTCTGGCCAATCTCCTACAACCTTTCGAGTGTAATGACATCGTTTAATTTTTTGATAACCTCAAGATAGTGTTAATGAATAATGAAAGATCTGTTACTGAAAAGGTCATAGGATTATCTTACCCTTGATGGTCTTTCTTTCCCTTCATCTTCTTTTGGCTTTATTTTTCCTTTCGAGATGTGGGGAATTTCTGTCAGTCTTACAGGATGAAGTCTTTATTGTTGTATTCACGTTACCATTAGACTTTTCTTTTTTGTAGTTTGAGGAGACTTTTTATAGCGAAGGGTTACTGAGTTTTATACCGTAGGCAGTGATGGTATTTCTTCCCTTTCATCCTTTTTTTTTTTTTTCTTGTTACCGCCAGACAGATGTAGTCATGATAGGAATACATCTCGTAGTGAAGGAGTTTGTTATTATTATTATTATTATTATTATTATTTAGTAGTAGTAGCAGCGGCAACAGTAGTGGTAGCAGTAGTTGTAGTAGTAGTAGTAGTAGTAGTAGTAGTCGTAGTAGTAGTAGTAGTGTTATTGTTGATATTATTGTTTTTTCTTAAGTTAGAAATACTTTATCAGATATTCCACCCACAAATAATGCAATTATTATTTTTCATGCCACGTTGAGTACACCGTTTCCCGTCCGATCAGCGAAGTTAAGCAACGTTGGGTCTGGTTAGTACTTGGATGGGTGACCCCCTGGGAACACCAGATGCTGTTGGCATCCCTACGTGTCAAGTGGGGTTGGTGGAGGATTAGTGCCCCTCCCTGTAAAACAATTAACTCTAAGCCCTTGGCCACCCCGTTTGGGATACATGGCGTCTGGCAATGAATGAATGAATGATTATTTTTTCTCCTACTGAGAAAAATGTAAATACTTTTAGTCTCTGAGAAGGATTAACATATTTGCATTAATCTGGCTCTCACGAAAACCATGATGGGGAGTGCCGCCCCCTCCTGCCCCCCAAGAGATAATTCCACGCTCGATAATTGACTCATGGATGATTAAATGGACGTAGAGGGTAATTAAGCATATTAGAAAACAAAGTAACAATCAAAGTAATAAACTGACTTCTCTTCTGGGAGTGATCTCTCTCTCTCTCTCTCTCTCTCTCTCTCTCTCTCTCTCTCTCTCTCTCTCTCTCTCTCCAGCCTTTTCTTCCTTTTCTCATATTCCATCCATTTTTCCTCCGTGGTTTCTTTCCCTGTGGTTTCTTCCTTCATTTTACATCCTCTGCGGTTTCTATGTGTTTTCTCATTTTATTTTTTAAGGGTATTGGAAAGTCAAGTTACCAATCGAAGTAATGACTCTACTTCTGTTTACGGAGTGGGTGCTGAGTTTAGTGAAGCTGCTGTGTCACTCCCTCTTTCCTCAGCACAGGTGTCACTTGTTTCTCTCTCTCTCTCTCTCTCTCTCTCTCTCCTCACACGCACGCACGCAAGCACGCACGCACGTACACACACACACACACACACACACACACACACACACACACACACACACACACACACACACACACACACACACACACACACACACACACACACACACACACACACACACACACACACACACACACACACACACACACACACACACACACACACACAGTTTTCTTTCTGATTGGAGCTCACCTGAAGGATATGGACCTTAATTACTCTAAATCAAGACATGTTCCAAGAAGACTAGAATCCATAAGAAAGACGCACTTAGAAGTCTTAAACATCAGGTCAAATATCACTGAACTTTAAATGTAATATGATTCAGAGATAAGAGACCTTTAAATTGAGGTCAGCGATAAGAGGATTGATAATAGTGGAGTTAAAGGATAAGAGAATTGTAATCATGAATGGGGTCAAAAATAATAAGATGCCACACGTATTAGGGGTCAGACGTGAGGGGGCTTTAAGTAAAATAAGGCAGAAAGATAGGCTTTAATTTAGTATGGTAGGAGATTAAACCTTATGATTTTACTGGTCAGGTTTTAGATTCCATTAAATATCACTGCAGTCAAATAAAATGCATCTGCAGTTTTATTGAGGGTCGTAGATGAGAACTTTTAATATGGTTGGGGTCAGATAGAGGAGAATTTTATGTTTAATTACGGTCACAGATTATAGGCTTTCAGATATAATTCCGGCAAAAACTTAACTTCGAAAAGGTAAATGGGATTACACGTTATCCCCCTGTGATTACGTATAAATATAATGGATCTTCAGGTATAACAGGGGTCAAAGATCGGTGACGTTTAAAGGTGATTGGGGTCAGACAGTCCACCTTTCTGATGTAACCAACGCCGACACACAAGCTACGTATGTGCAAAAGATTTATGACAATTTGCATACATGTAAATATCTACCTGAGAATGCTGTCCTTTTTTTTTTTTTTTTATTACAGGGGAATTATACATTTTTATGCTGACTTTAGGCTTTCCGTTTTAATGCTCAACTTTAGGCTTTCCATTTTAATGCTTGATTTTGGGCTTTTCCATTTTAATGCTCAACTTTGGGTTTTTCGTTTTAATTCTCAACTTCAGGCTTTTCCGTTTGTATGCTTGGCTTTGAGCTTTGTATATCAGACGTTTTGGTAGGATGTTTTCTTTGTCAGATAGGTTCCTTCAGTTCGTTTTCCTCATTTCTATTTGTTGTTGCCACCACCAGGCGATTTTCTTCAATTTTAGGGAATCCTCTGTAGTGGATTTGTTAATGACTGATGCTTACCTGAGAAAATTAAACCCTTTGATAAGATGCCTGTGTTTTAGATGAAAGGGAAGAGTTTTTTATTTGGAGAGGTTAGATATTGCCTATCCTCTCCCCTTCAGTAAGAAAGGCTTCCTGAACTGAATGAAGTCTTTGGGAGATGTCAAGAATAAAAGAAAATAGACGTCCTCATAGTGAAGGATTAATAGCCCATTTGCGCCCAGTGTTCCCCGAGGTAGGGACCTATAATGAGCGTCGCGACTATGGGCCGATAAGCAGAGGGCAGCACGCTTAGATCCCTTCCAGCACAATCCCTCACACAGGAACCCTGGAAGCTAATGGACTGAACTGGTGTACAGGCAACTAAGAGTCTTTCTTAGTAAATATAAAAACAGACTTACTGATTGAATAAATGTAAAGACAACGTTTGATCATTAGTAAACAACACTTAGTAATTCAGTAAGTATACAGACAGTCATTTATATTTATGTGAATTTAAAGACATTATATCCGATGTCACCATTTACTACCTCAGTAAATATAAAGTCAACACCTAATAGCTAAATAGACCTACAGACAACAAATTATTAACTCCACATATATTGTCAAGACATAACATAAACATAAAAGTCAAGATTTAGTAACCCATAAATAAAAAGAACAGCATAATTCGTTAGCATAAAAAGTGTCATATAAATCTTAACATGTATAGTCAACAAATTTGCTAACTGTATATTTATTAAGTCAGAATATATTAACAAGGTAAATAAAAAAAGACTTTAATAAATCATCAGGTATAAAAACAACAGTTACAAGCTTTATCCGTTTTAACAAACATAGTCAACGTATAATAATTCTCTGGAGCCTAAATACTCGACTAATCTCACAGAAGCCCAGGTCCATAAGTTGCACCTTGACAAAATGAATGTCCATAAGCGAGGGTTGAGAATTAAGTTGTGATTAACCTTTGCTCTATAACTCGTCCCAGATCGAGGAAAGCCTGTTTGGGTTAATTTACACTCACCTTCCCCTTCTCCTTCCCTGGCCACCCCCAGTTTGTGTGGGCGGAGTGGGTGGGGAGGGGGGGCTGGAGTGAGAGGGGAAATGCTGGGACGGGATGGGTGCGGGAAGAGTTGGTTAAGGAAGAAGAAAAGCGAGGAAGAGAGTGGGAAAGGGTGAGGAACTATGGTGAGGGAGGGGGTAGATTTAGGAGTGAATTTGATAAGGAGTAAGTATGAGGGAGGGAAAGGGTGGAGTGAGGGACGAATAAATGAGAGAATAGGTGAGGGCTGGGAAGGGTGTAGGTGAGGGGGCTAAATAGAGGTAGGAAGAGACGGGGTAAGGGAGGAGAAAAGTAAGGGAAAGAGTGAAGAGATTGGGAGAGGGAGATGTATGGGGGAATTGAAAGGAGAGTGAGGCAGGGGTGGATGAAATGGAAGGTAAGGGAGGTGTAGGTTAAGAGATGAGGTAAGAGTGAGGGGCAGGGTAAGGGAGAGGTAGCCTGAGGAACGGATTGGGTGAGGGGAAAGGTGAGGGAAAGGATTGGTGCAAGGTGGGGAAGAGACGGGGTGAGGATGGGGTGCGAGGGGGTGGATGGGGAGGGGTGGGTGACGTAAAGAGAGGGATTAGGGGATGAGGGGCAGGGTGACGAAAGGATAGTGTGAGTGGAGGGGTGAAGATCAAGGTGAGGGAGAGAATATGAGAACGAAAAGGTGAGGGAGAACTGGAAAGGGCAGGGTTACAGGGAGGAGTGAACGAGGCAAACAAGGGGGAGAGGAAGGTTGAAGGTGAGTGAGTGGCAAGAGAGGCAGGGATGGGGGTGGGGGAAACATAGGGATGGGACGCTGGGGGGGAGGCAGACTGGGGAAACACTGAGGAAGGGCACGATTAGGAGGAAAAGTGAGGAATGATCAGGTGTGAGAGGTCTGGGTAAAGCAAGACAAGAATGACTGTGGGAGGGTGAGGCAGAGTGAAAGTAGGCAGGATAAGGATAAGGATGATACAAAGGGATAGAATGGGGGAAGGAAAGATGAGAGGGGACCGGAGAGGCAAGATGGGGACGGGGCAGGGAAAGACAGTGAACGGGCAGGAGGGGGATCGAACCTGGACACTTAATCACAACTGCAACCACTAACCTTTGAGGGGTCAGAGGGTCGCAGGCAGGCAGGAGGAGTCAGCTGGCTAGTCGCTGGAGTGTCTTCCCAGCGGGCTCTTTTACACAATAATTTCACCGGTTTGGGTCCTTCTCGGCTTCTCTTTTCTTTCACGATTTTTATATACGTTTATGATTAGATGATGTAATGACTAGGGGTCTATTATTATTTCTTTCCTCTCTGTATCCTACAACCCAACTCTCCATACTATTTCATTTTCTTTACCGCTTGGCTGTGGGATACTTTAATGATCTGAATAAAATCGTGTGGAGTCTACCAAAAGAAAGTGCAAAATTCATAGTTAGTATTCCGTTTAAAGCTGACGAGACAGTATTATTCCAACTGATGAGAGCTTTCCTGAGCCAACTAAAATCGTTAGGGGATAATAAAACAATATAATAATATAATAAAGCACGTAATTACCAGTGAAAGGCTTATCCCGTTAATCCTGGTTCACTGATGCATTGTAGTTGTGAAGGAGCATGGCAAGTATGGAGCTTCAGTGGAACGTCAGTGTACCCGCTACTTAGTTCGAATTTGGCGTGTCAGTGTTGTTCATTTATGGCTTGCAAGATGGTTTAGTGTACTCAGGCGCTGCACGACTCCGTCCCATTAATTCGCCTACACTAATTAAATTCGAAATCAATCATCATATGCCAGCTAGAACCATGTGCTTCATTTTTCTCTTCCAGTCTCTTTGCCCGACGCCGATATGTGGTGACGTAGTATCATAATTCTTTTATAGGTGAAGGGTTAACTACTTCACTTCTACTGCGTCATTTGTATTTATATTCTTGCTACCATAGGACGATTCTTATTTCAGGTATGGAGAGATTTTTTCAAAGTTGAGGTCTGGAGGAGTTATATATTTCTCACATTAACTCCTCCCAATACAAAGGCTATTTCTTAAGGTGAAGGAAATCGTCTGGGGTGGCAAGATTGGACTAAAAATGGTGTCTTCGAGCTGAAGCTGGTTGACTTAACAACATAGAATATAACATTTTGTGCTTACTTTGATAATGATGATGATGATGGTGATGATGATTCTTACTATCACTGTACGTTTACAAGATTACTTATTTCAAGGGATCCCTCGTACCGATATTTAATGAATCAGAAATAATAATAATAATAATAATAATAATAATAATAATAATAACAATAATAATAATTAGTAATAATAATAATAATAATAATAATAATAATAATAACTAATAATCTTGAAAACTTTCTGCATTACGATTCCATCTTACTTATACAGATAGAAGTAATGTTGTTTTCTTATTGTCTCTGTCTCCCTTGGCTTTTTTTCTCTCTCTCGTCATTTTCTTTATTTAAGTTCTGTCTCATCCCCACCCACCTTGTCTCTCTCTTTCCCTCCTCTTGATCTCCCTCCCATTCGCTTTTCTCTCCTCTCTCAGATTTTCCACGCTCTCTCACCTCCCCCCTTTGCTTTCCTCCACCCTCTTCTTCTCCCTTCTCTCACCTCTTCCATCCCCTTTCTCCTTTACTTCCTCTCCTCCTCTTACTCCTCCTCTCACACCTTCCCCACTCTTACTAATCTCCCTCACACATACTCTTCATATTTCCTTCCCATTCACATCTCCCTTCCTCCCTTTTTCTCTATTCTCCCTCCTTTAAGCACCTTCCTTTCTTCCTTTCACCTTTCCCTCCTCTCTCACCCTCTTCTCATCTTCTCTTCCCCCTATTCCCCGTTACCTCTCTCCCTTTTTCCCCCTTTCCACTCTCCTTTCACCCTTTCCCTTTATGCCTCTTCCCTCCTCACATCCTTCCCCACTCACGTCTCTCAACTCTTATTTCCCCTCTTTCTTCGGCATCCCCTCTGTCTTCCTCCTATCTTTCCTTCTCCTGTCCATTTTCTTCCTCCTCCTCTCCTTTCTCTCCCTCTTCTTCCTCCTCTTCCTTTCATCTTTTCCACCCTCCCCCTCACCCCCTTCACCTTTGGGACACGACCTCACCACCTGAACATTTTGGGAATCTCTCTATTGCGACAACCTGACAAGAGTTCCTGTGTGTGTGTGTGTGTGTGTGTGTGTGTGTGAGAGAGAGAGAGAGAGAGAGAGAGAGAGAGAGAGAGAGAGAGAGAAAGGATAATCTGATGTGGTGGGTGAAGGAGTGTGGGCGTGTCAAGGGGCGTAGGAGGCTGGGTCATGGGAGCCTGGAGGGGGGAATCAATGTGCAGATTATGAGAGAGAGAGAGAGAGAGAGAGAGAGAGAGAGAGAGAGAGAGAGAGAGAGAGAGAGAGAGAGAGAGAGATTGGCTGACTGACTGGCTGACGGATTTGCGAGTGCCAGGAACGCCTTCAGCTCGTAAGGGCCATCCTAAACTGAATGACGTTTTTGAGAATTAAGTAATAACGACGGATGGAAGTCATTGTAACTTCATCCTAAGCCTACCTCTCTTCAACTTAATAAAATAGTATGGCATTCGCTGGAGTTAAATATGAAATACATTCCTCGTTGATGGGTTTACATTATCCCAATACGAAGGAAAAACTAAGAATGGTTTTTCTCTGACGATTTTTGCCGTCCAAGAAGAATCATGGTCAGAGCTGGCTTAAAGTTTCACCTCGTTGAGTTCTTATTTTAATCTGCTGATCACTATTCCTAAGCTGGGAGAGATTCAACATGCTTCCCGGCTCACAGATAATTCTCCCTGATGTGTTGCGTCAGTAAGGAGAGCAGCCTTAAGTGTGATGTAGATTATGTGGAATAGTAGGCACAACTTTTATCCCTAACTAGCTTCATAGTCCAGCTTCCCCACAGCCAGCAAGCCAGCTAGCGTGGATTTGACTGTCCGCTCACAAAACCCCCAATTTGCTTTCCACAGCCAGTCGCTGTTCTGCCTAAAAGTTTTGATTAGATGATATTAAGAGGTTAGGGTCGGCTGCACACAACTTTGAGAGGCAGATTGGTTTGGGGGGGGGGAGCAGAGGGGAAGGGGGCCGTGGGGAGTGGGGGGCGTGTGTTGATCCCTGGAGCCTTTGTTTGCCCAGTTGATATGCCTTGACGAGGATGAGGAGAGTGGGGAGAAGGAAATAAGTGAGAGGTGGGAGGAAGTGGAAGTGAGAGCTGGGGTGGGGTCAAGGGGGAGGGGGGCGAAGCTTGTGTGACTGGCCTGAGTTGGTGAGTTTAGGAATAATAATAATAATAATAATAATAATAATAATAATAATAGTAGTAGTAGTAGTAGTAGTAGTAGTAGTAGTAGTAATAAATCAGTTTATTCATAGCAGTCATCGGTTGAAAATGCGTAGGTCCTTCATGTGTACAGTTGACCAATTCTTGAACTGTCCACGTCAGTATGCCTTTCCTTCTACCTGTTACCTCCAGTCATTAAAGTTCAATATGCCCAGGTATGTTGAAATGAACTAATCTTGTCTTTGACTCTCTTTTGTTAAGTTTTCTCCAGAAAGGAAATTTTTCTGGTTTCCTGCGTTAAAGGTATATTGCTTTTGCTCTAACCTGACCCAGCTTTTCCGCCTCCAGCAGCTAATTTCACACAGCTCAGTGGCGGAAAAGTACATTGATACGGCTGTATATCCTTTCTAGAACACTTCTTCGCGACTAACATCATGTTCCAGTGTTACTCTGTTCTTACAACCCAGCATTCGAGATGGATAGAGGCGAATTTTAGGCGAAGTTAGCGTAAAAGAGTATACCTATATACGTTTTCACTGTTAAAAAAAAAAAAAAAAAAAAAGATGCACAGCGTCCTAAATAAAGCTGCCTAACCTTAGGCTGCTCCTGAAGGGTGTTGACACATTACCAAGCTTGCTGGGACAGGAGTGAGACGTAGGCATAAGGAGACACACGAAATAAGTCGAGTCTTCCACCTCGGCAAGGAAAGGCCCACCTCCCCCTCACTAGTAGATGGCAAAAAAAGCTTGAACATGGCCGTTTTTAACTCGTAGCCATTTGTGTGTGTGTGTGTGTGTGTGTGTGTGTGTGTGTGTGTGTGTGTGTGTGTGTGTGTGTGTTTATATGCTTATGGGACATAAATGCGAGAAGAGTATAAGCACTACTGTATTTCTGTACGTGGAGGTATGTATACGCGTGTGCATTTGTATGAAAGTGTACATGTACGTTTATGTGTGTATGTGCATGTCTCTAAGCGTGCATACCCCTCCCTCTCATGCACGTCGTGATCCCGAAATAATTCCTAAATGCAGTGTTCACCCGAGTATTAAGAAGGGAGAGCTCCGCCGGCGTGAGCTTTTATAACAATCACCTCCAGCCTCATCCCCACCTCGTACCAATCTCACTTACCGGAGTCATACCAGGAGAGACCCTGTTAACCCCTCCGAAGTTTCGTACGAGACATGTTCCCCTGAAATGTGTTAAGACTTCTGACACAACACGAAGTAAATAAGAGATACATATAGCATTTTGATACTAGCCAATAAGAATTTCATTTTAACTGGATTCATAAGCATGGAGATCCTATATATTTTTTAATGTTATTTTGTTACTATCAGACGATTTTGTTCATAAAAATGAACGTCTGTTAATGATAACTAGAAACAACCTCCATGCAAACGTGAGACGATTTTCTGTAACGTGGTGGACAGCTCTGCCAACGTGGGGTTTCAGTAGTCAATATATGGGACAGACCTCTAGAAAAAAGAAAAGAGAGAGAGAGAGAGAGAGAAGGGAAGAAAAAAAGAAAACAAGAAAAGCGTCTGAGGGTATTGCGTACAAGAGTAAGAATCTCACTTGTTGGGTCCATAAGCGTAAGGTGAATAAAAATGGCATGAAGGTAGCAAGAATAGAGAGAAAAAATTACTGAACTAAAAGGCATTAAGGATTTATCACATCGGATCCTTAAGCGTCAAGGACCTTTTAACCCATTCACTGCGAGGGGTACGTCCTAAGATGAGTAAAATAGTCTTGAAGAGTTAAAGTCCCACTGAAGATAAACATAAACGTCTTCAAGAACCAATATACATATTTAGAAAATCGTATTAGCTACTGAAGATGGCTCCCAAACTGAATCAGAATTTTTATCATCGACAAATATGGTACTATAAAAGATGTCGTCGTAAGGAAAAGGTTTACCATCACTTTAGTGACACAAGAATAACGATCCCATTAGCCTTTTGTTCTGGGCGTACTCTAAAAATTTTTGCTTGTCCTGTTATGGGGAAGTGTGTGTGTGTGTGTGTGTGTGTGTGTGTGTGTGTGTGTGTGCGTTTATAGCCACTGAGGAACGTATTCTCTTGAGCTTATAAGGCTTTATAATATCTTTTCTTTGGCGATTCATTTTTCATATTGCGCTTCAGATTTATTATCAGTTTTGTTTGCTTATCTGTCTGTTTCTCTGTCTACATATATTGATAGATCACAGAAAAATTCAGTCGACAATAAGAAGAAAACTTATTGACCTTAATTTATTTGAACAAGCTAAATACCTTCTCCTAATAATGGTAACCAGAACTTCACTGGCATTCCGTGGCAGAAAAAAAAAGAAGAAGAAAGAAAAAGATGAATAAGCAGAAAAATAGTTTCACAATAATCATAAATTCAAACCCTCATTATCTTTCAGTGGAAGAAAAAAAAAAAACGTAATGATAAAGCCTACAAATAGAACCTACTCACAAGAATCATTCAGTCCAGACCTCATTAATATCCAGTGGAGAAGCAATATTAAACCCAGCTGTAAAATGAAACACACACGCAGTATATGTAAACGCAAATTGATATAGAACCCTTCCAGTCCTATGACTTGTTTTTTTTTTTTTCAGTTTAGGAGAAAGAATTCGTAGTGGTGTTGTTGTTCATAGGCTTCTTGAAGGTGGGAAGTTCTGGGCTAGGAGGAGAAAGGGAGACGTGTTCACGAGGGTGGGTAGGTGTTCAGGAGGATTCAGAAGTACTTAGTGGTGAGGGGGGAAGGAAGGGATAAGATGCTATGGTCTACGGGGAGGGATGAAGATGTGTTAGGAGGGATGGGTAGTTGGTCGGGGAGGGGGAGTATTCCGGGAGATAAGGAAGTGTTTTAGAGCGTGAGACACTGATCCGGAGCATATGAAGGTGTTCGGATTGCATGAGAAAATGTCGATTATATTATACTAAAGAAATATCAAATAACAGTTTTTATCCTTTTCCCAGGTTTGATAATTTCGGCCTATAGCAGCCAAAATAAGATTAAAGAAAAGGGCGTCCTGGATCTCATTGAATGAAACAAGTATGATTGTGTTTCTGCATAAGGACTTCACGTTTCTCGAGTGTAGAGGAAGGAATCGGGTACTGTCATCCCGAACCAGATGTTGCCAGTGCATGAGAGGAAGCAGGTGCGAGGGGAGAGGGCAAGGGTGACAGAGAAGATAACCTTTAGCAAATGAATGCACAGGATTATCGGCGCGAGCACATGGAGCTTTGAAAAATGGGGTGAAAGAAACGAGGAAAGAGGAGGACTGGTGGTGGTGGTGGTGAAGGTTGAAATGGGCTGTGAGTGTAAGGGATGTGGACGGAAAAGGTGTAGGGTAAGGTAATGTAAAGTGAATTGGGGACTGCGGGTTTGGATTTATCTGTGGGGGAAGGTTGTGGTGGAGTGGATAGAGCAGTGAATTGGAGACTGCAAATGTGGATTAGGTTAGGTTAGGTTAGGACCGGTGATGGTGATGATTAAATTGAAACTGCGAGTGGAAGAAGTGTAGACGGAAGCCTGGAAGGAAGTGGTGTTGAAATGGTTAGTGTGATGTACTGAGGACTGTGTGGTCGTGGTTTCGATCCTGGCAGGTGCAGGGAATAGTCTGTGGATCTGAAATGGAAAAAATTTGAGAACGACATCCTGGCACTGAAAGAGTTAAAATCCTTTACTTCCTTAGTAATCCAGAAAGCTCCCTTGTAAACGTAAAAATATTGCTTTGCAGGAGGAAGATCAACTGAAATTTTAATGGAAATTCTTTGATAACTGATAAATTTGAATATAATAAAAAAAATCGCTCGTTATGACCAGATATTGACAAGTTATGTATATTATTCTGGGAGAGAATTTGATAAACCTTTGTAAAAACATGCGTGATGGTGGAGATCACAGGTTAGGCTCGGCTGTTTTTACATGTTGATCATCTTTGAGATTTTGTGAAGGCGAAAACTGTTAAGAGGGCAGTAGAACACAGTATTTTACAGAGACTGGGGAGATTGGAGGAGCTTTCTGATGACTGGGCATCAGAACCCTGATATGATTTAGAATTATATAAAATTACACTTATTCCTTATGTTGGATCTTTGTTTATCATCTTAAACACTGAATAAATAGTGTCTTATTTTATAACATATTCATAGATAATGGGGTATTTCTCTTGCTATTTTCGATGTTATCGATCAGGTCAGGATTACTCATGAGATATCTGATTGAAGTTTATGAGAACCGGATTATCATTCAGTTTTACGGGTTGAATTATCATGAGAATTGTCTGTGACAAAAAAAATAGTTTTTTTTTTTTTTTTTTCTTACACACAAGTTAACTCCTCTGACGTATCCACTGTGTACCTTATCTCAGACTCTTCTCCGTTAAAGCTGCCTTGTGTACATGAGTGAACAGGAAAGTGGCTGAGTGGAGATTTTAATGCTGCCTCAAGTGGTGATCAGAGAGGCCTCTCACTCGACTCCAGTAGGTTTACACAGAATCCCGGGAACTTAGCTTTTGCTCATCGTAAACCCTGTAATGGCCTTTGTTTAGTTGGTGTGCTGTATTTTTTTTTTTCTTTAGTAGTTGAATACTCAGTGTTTCAGTCGGTCTAATAAGAGAAAGAGAGGTGTAGAATGAGAAATAAGAAGTAGAGAGTGTATGAAAAGCAAAAAGATAAATGTGAAGATCTGTGTGTGTAAGTGTGAGGTCCCTTAGCAGACATCCCATCACTGACTGACCCCATCATTCACCACAACATGATGACCGAAGTGCATGATGCCAACCACTACCTTAACCCAGAAAAAAATAATGCTTAGCTGTAATGCATGACTTCCCTTACTTATCAGATCAGACTTAACCAGCAATGATGGATATTGGGCCTAATGCGCAGAGGCCATATTTATAAATTTCTTTGGCGTTCACCCTGTCATAGTCGGGACAACTCTAGTACTGTATTTTAGCTTACACCAGATTTTATTCAGCTTATTGTCGGACAAAGAAGCCTGAGTATTATTGTCTGCACTAAATCTTATTGGCGGCACGACTGTAATATTTTAAGCCCCTGTCACACATACGCGACTCAAGTCCCGACCGCGGTGCAACACAAGGTCGTAACGGCTTTTGTCATCGGTCGTCCCTTGATTCTCCGACAAAGCCCGGACTCTGGAGGGCGGTCCTGAGCCTCTTGGACGACTCCTCGAGCCTCACGAATTTTTGACGCGTGCGTTAAAAAATCGTGGCCGCCTCACGACTTGCCAAAAGTCGGGTCACAGTTGCATCGTAGTCGGGAGTGTCGTATGTCGGTTGTGAAGCAGTCTTAGCTCAGTTGGATGCGTCGTGATAAGGTCGCTGCATGTCGTGATTCTATCGCTGACAAAAAATCCGTTATGAATGCGTGTACCTGATCAACTGACTAGACACAGGAGAGGTCCATGGTGATGTGCTGGGTGTCATTAGTGGTCTAGATGTGATTCCCCGCCCCACACTGGATGTCATTGGTGCTTCAGGTGTGATGCCCTGCCCCATGCTGGGTGTCACTGGTGGTCTAGGTGTGATGCCCTGCCGCTCACTGGATGTCATTGGTGGTCTAGGTGTGATACCCCGCCCCATGGGTCGGTCGTGGGGGGACGTGGGGGTGTTGTGAGTGGGTTGGGGTGCATCCCCAAACGCATCACGCAGTCGTCTTGTGTTCGTGGGCGGTCGTATCACGGTCGTGGCTGACAAAAATTCGTTAAATTTCAAATTTGAAGACTCGTAGCTCTGTCGCCCTGCGGTCGCCTCGTGATCATGTCGCGTTCTTGAGGACGTCACGACAGGTCGTGCAGCAGTCCTGACGTGGTCGTTAGGCAGTCATGAGCAGAGCAGATTCGGGGCCAGTCGGGAGGCGTGTGAGCCAACTAGGACACGACCTTGAGTCTCGCTGCGGTCGGCCCTTGAGTCGCGTATGTGACACGGGCTTTAGTCAACCCAACGCCAGACGATTTTCTTAATCTGAAAGTGAGTCGTTGTAGCCTAAGTGTGTTAAGAACTTTCCCTGAACACTTCCCCAGCCTCCCCATTTGTTCCTCTTAAAGCGTTATATTTTCCAGCGTTTTGCAAGCTCCAAAAAATTTCCTTTAGTTGGAAAGGGTTTAAGATCTTTAATTCATCCTCCGAAAGACATCTCTGAGCTGATGGCGCTTATGATCCTTTTTGAAATGCCCAAAATACCTCGTAGGTCCTAGAGTTCAAGGGTTTTAAGATCTTTCCTGAACACTTCCCCAGGCTCTCTCATCTAGTTCTCTCAAAGCTACATATTTTCAAGTGTTTTACCAGCTCATACGGGCAGGGTTTTGTGAGCTCCCAAGTACAGGACAGCCATCGCCTACCCTGATTGATCCCTTATGTTACTCAAGTCAAATAATAGACTGTGCTGAGGCAGGACTGGGGGTGGTATTTACAGACTCTTTTAAACTCGAGTTGTGAATAAGATTTGTATAAAATTGCTTGTATATACGTTGCCTTCACTCATACAGCTACCATACACTTCACATCTAAACTGCTGTGGATATTTCAGGAGTACAATACAAGCGAAATAAGTCCATATTAATATAGCTTGTTTACCAGTGTTTCCTCAGATTACAAAATCCAAGGACCAAACTTGCGCCCGCTTTGGGGTGACATTACGAGGTGGTGGGTGCTGTGTAGGGGTCCCAGCTGACGCGTCCAATTTTTTACAATAACAGCATGAGTACAGTTCTCGGACTGGTCACTGTTGGACAGAGTTTGTGTTACCTTGTCTCTGCTTCCCTAACAAAATAATTAGGGGTTTGAATGTAACACCGACCACTGCGGGTCTTTGTATAGTTCCTTCTTATTGGGAGCTCCAGAGGGCCCGAGTTGTGGGGGTCCGAGGCTAGGCTGCCGCACATTGTTTAAACCATAAGAGACCATCCGGCGTCCCGATCAGCGTTTTACATGATGTACAAACCTCCTGCCATTTCTTAGATTTGGACCGTAGCATGTTAGAACTTTGCCTCATCCACTGTTCCTCCTTAATGACCTCCGTGCAGTCGAGAAGCTTAAATCTTACCCTTCTGCTGTAGGTTCGTTACTAGGTCATAAGGGTGGGGAGGGGACATGGAAGGATGGTGGGTGCTAGGAATGGGAGGGGGAGGCATTGATAGCCGGTACCCCCCATCCTAATCACCAACGTTAGAGGTATGATCCTCCGCCCCATGCCTTGTTTATGTCCACCCCCGGTGGCTAAACAGAGCCGGGGGTATGGGGGACGGGGAGGATTGGTATGGGTGTGGGTGTGACGATGGAGAGAGGGGAAGGGAGAAGTGGGGATATTTTCTGGGGACGGGTATTCTTGGAGGGTGTGGGAGAACGGGGTGAGGGGCAGTAGGCAGGAGTGGATATGTGAAAGGAATGCAAGGAGCGTGTAATGGTGAGCGTGTGTGTGATGGGGGAGGGGGAGGAGATTTTAGAGGAACGGGATTGTGTGAGAAGAGTGTAGGGAGAACTTTAAGTTGAAGGTAAGGAGGTAATGGAAATGTGAGAAGGATGTGAGATTTGGACCTTCGAGTCTTTTATTTTTCTAACTGACGTAGCCTAAACTAACTTAACTAAATTAACC
The DNA here is from genome assembly GCF_032717465.1 of Coenobita brevimanus. Classification (NCBI taxonomy): domain Eukaryota; kingdom Metazoa; phylum Arthropoda; class Malacostraca; order Decapoda; family Coenobitidae; genus Coenobita; species Coenobita brevimanus. The sequence continues at coordinate 37,745,953 of NC_136977.1, forward strand.
TAACCCACCCTAACTTAACATAACTAACCTAACCAGGGGTGCGACTGCTCGAAAATACAATAATACTAAAGAATGTAAGGAGTGACTGGGAGTATGGGAAGGCCTTTTGTGTGTGTGTGTGTGTGTGTGTGTGTGTGTGTGTATATGTGTGTGTGTGTGTGTGTGTGTGTGTGTGTGTGTGTGTGTGTGTGTGTGTGTGTGTGTGTGTGTGTGTGTGTGTGTGTGTGTGTGTGTGTGTGTGTGTGTGTGTGTGTGTGTGTGTGTGTGTGTGTGTGTGTGTGTGTGTGTGTGTGTGTGTGTGTGTGTGTGTGTGAGAGAGAGAGAGAGAGAGAGAGAGAGAGAGAGGGCGGGGGATGGTGTGGTGAGGGGAGTATGTGAAGAGCGTATAAAGAGTACGTAGGTTGGGGGTGTGAGAGGATGGGTGCACAGCTTGTGAACGTGTAGATGTGTGTATGAGGTGGGTGTGGGGGGGAGAGAGGGAGTCTTAGAAGAAGGAGAGTTATGTTTAAAAGAATGCAGCGAGAGGGTAGAGAGGGAGAGAACAGTAGAGAATGGACAAGGTAAAGGAAGGAACTGCAGAGGAAAGGAGGACGGGATGGGAGAGAAGGGGGATTTCTCAGATTCCCACTGAGGCTTTGAGGCGAATACTCAGAAACTTACACCTTTCATTAATAAGCAAATAACCAAACCTACACCATACAACAAATTGCTAACAATACTGTATCTTCTGTTTCACCGATTGCGCGTTGTATCAGTCGTATACCCACCAACTCCTCCTTAACTTTACTCTTTACAGTAGACAAAGAAGGAATGAGATGTGACTAGAGTTAGTGACCGAAGTAAGTATACGCTGAACTGTACATCCACCTCGATAAAACTCACATTATTTTTCACTTATACACAGCTACCCGAGATAGGTAAACATATATTTACGACCCGGGTCAATAGACGTTAATTACCACGTAGTTTACACGCTTATATATTAATGACGCACAGGTACAGATAATATTAAAAACAATGAACTCAACTATGTTTTGCACAGATGATAATGATGACTGCAACTTTTTTTCCACTGCTATAGAGCTTCCCGGCAGAGATAATCTTAGACATTAATTACTATGTACCTACGCCTTTAAAAATAATATTACAAAACTCAAGTACAGCTAATAAGAAAAAGTGCCGTTATTGTTATTTGTGGGTTGCGGGTGGTATTTGCTGTTTTTTTTTTTTTTTTTACACTTTTGCACAGCTGTCCGGCAAAGATGAACATGAACATTAGTTACCACGTACTTGCACTCTTAAAAATATAGTAACTGGGCTCAGGTATGGTTAGAAATAAAAAAGTAAGCCGTTATTTATGTATAAGTCCTGCAGATGGTGATGATAACAGCTTAGAACACATCCAGTGGGTTAAGCTGCACGAGGCATTATTGTATTGGGACTCCATATTATAGTTACAAATCATAATAGATAGATAGATAAATAGATAGATAGACAGCTCTATGCGAGCCTGAGAATGGGAAATGAGTTTGCAAATTACACTGAGGAAAGCTGACGACAGAGTGGCCAGTAAGGAGATGATGCAGTTAGTTGTCAGCAATCCACCGGTGAACAAAGCCTTAGTGACCATACACACACATACACACATACTCACACACAGGCTTCTAGAACTTTCCACCCACAAGGAACACACGTGATACGTCTCCTGTTACACCAGAATTTAGGAAAGAGAGGGCAGAAAGAAGCTAGCCTTACAACAGACAGGTCGCAGGGAAAAGGGCTTAGCAACTTGAGAGAGAGACAGAGAGAGCGAGACAGAGAGATAGCTAGCGGGACTCTACTTTATACTCCGCTCTGTGTGAGAGACTTGTTAATATTTCCAAGACAAATAAAAATAGTCCCATACTATTCTTTACCTCTCCTGTCACTACATGACAAAATGGGAAAGAAGATTATCTAATTACAAGCTACTCAAATATAACAACCGCTCGCCCACAAGTCTAATATATATAAAACTCCACTACAAGTAACTACAAAGTCTTTTATGACATTATCAGTGACCATCCTGATTACACTCCGCTGGCCGCCCGTCAACTCACACCCTATCTCATTCATAATTATGCTGCAGGGGAGGGGGAGATGGGGAAAGGGGGGGGATAGATGGGGGGTAATGTGGACCGAAAGGGGGGAGATGGGAAGGATGTGTAGAGAGGGGTAAGGGTGACCGAGGGAGAACGAGGGTGACAGAGGTATGGGGATACAATATAGAACGGAAAGGTGTCATGCTAGGGAGAGAGTAGGGAGGAGGGTGCACTGAAGGAGACAGAGAGATGGGGAGGGGAACTTGGAGGGTGTAAAGGGGAGGAGGAGTAGAAGAGCTGGAGGTGTTGGTGCCCCTTCCCAAATACCATCATCACTAACACCCTCACTAGGAAGTACACTAGGGGGAAAGGAAGGAGGGGGTGGTGTGAGAGAGGGCAGGTAGAGAAGCAGTGGGGTAAGGAACGCAATGATGGAGGATGGGGGTGTTGGAGGTGCAGGGAGTAAGGGGGACAAAGGTGGGGGCGTAGGGAGGGCAGAAAGGGAGGGGGCGCAAAGAAAGGGGAGAGGATATTTCTGTCACTTCTTAAATATCATCACTAACATGACCATCAGTCATTACCACCATCCCATCGTCACCACCACTGTTACTGCCACCATCAGCATCCACTATTGTCAGAGTTTTATATGATAGGTGGGGGCTTTCGCCATCCACTCAATCGATGTAGTGCTGCTCTTGGGTGGCTGCACTTTCATCTCTTCCTTCCTTCTTTCCGCCTTCCTCTTATGTCCTTCTAGCCTTCTTTCTTTGCTGTTCCGTCTGTCTACGGGTGACTCTACACTGAATGACAAGCCAAATGGTTTCCTGTACACCAGGAAACCATTTTCTACGCGGGGTGGTAACCATATAACCAAGCTAAGGCGCCCGGTGGTTTAGTGGGTAATTAAGGCGCTCCAACCGGATTGAGCCTGTGTAGGTTTATATCCAAGGGGTGATTGGGGTTTATTGCTCAAGAAATGCCACTTAAGGATGAATGAGGCTAGTCACTCTCATCTTAAATGTCAGGACCAACTTGCCTAGCCCCGGGCTCCTACGTTCCTCATGGGACAACGCAGGGTTAGATGAGGGATGTGTGTATTTAAATGATACCATCACTGTCTACATTGTCGTTATCTGTATCACACGAATCATCACTACCACTATCAGTACTACTCGTATCAGTGTTTCAGGCATCACCATTATTACTACCTGTATTTTATCATCACATTATTTATCATCGTCATCATTGTTGGTACAGCCCTCACAATCAGTTCAGCCATCACCACCACCACCACCACCATCTGCACACGACTATACCACGCATGACCACCGCAGTGATTAGAACCGCACCACATAACGGTATCAGTGTCACTTTCCATCTGCACCACAGCTGTCAGGAGATGGCTACTGATGCCTCCACAGCTTACTATCCACGTACTCGCCTCGCACACTTCACGCACTATCCGTGTATATATTAGCCATATTCATGAAAAACATAAGGGTAATATTTTTAAAAAGGTGAAATTTGTCGATATCTAAAATTTGATGAGGACAGTACCCATAGGGAAAAGAAACTGTCTTGAGGATCATCTGTGTACTATGAAAAATAAAATCAGGCCCTTTCATGAAGTTAAGCATAAAGGTTATTGTCTGGTAATTCTGTTGTTGCTCAGCCCAGGTCTGTCTGATCGAGCAGACCTGTCGACCTCGGGTAACCAATAGCTGCTATGGGATTATCCCACAGGTTCTGTACACCGCTGATGTGTCTGCATCTTAGTGTTGCATGTACTGTGCAGTGTTCCATTGTGTGTGTTATATTGTGTGGGCCTAACAGAAAAGCTGGGCACGTGCATATGATTCCACCCAACCCAAATCCAAACTGGTAACTGAGGAGGGCTGGCTGGTAAATCTCTAAAATACGTAATTATTACTTTTTTCTGCAACCCGAATACAATTATATTGATGAAGTTTGAGGTCTGTGATACTTTTGCCAGGCCACAGTGAAATGGTCATGTGGACGCAGGCACCCTCGGTACATGCAGTCTTTTTGCAGCTTCTGTTCTCTAACCTTTGTTCAGTTTGAGGCCTTCATCCCTTCAGTTCGATGACGGATTCTTTGTCTTTGCTTCTTTCAGTCAATTTAATGTGGCGTGTGTGAGATTTTCCACACTGGAATATTAAGACATGTCCCTCATATACATCCTCATTACGAGAAAGCTTATCTTAGTAGAATAGATTATCTGGTGGAGGCAAGAACCAACTAAACAAGACGTCATTATTCTGAAGGAGTTAATAGCACGGACACAGCCAATTTCTTTCTAATAAAGATGATTTCTGGTTTCCCTAACCCAGAAATATACAAAAAAAAAAAAAAAAAAAAAAAAAAGAAAGAAAGAAAGAAAGAAACACACACACCAGTGAAGACAATCTGTATTGACTTCTCTACCTTAACAAGCATTGAATATTGGTGGCACAAAATTAGGAACTGCTTTTTCGCATCCACTTAAGGGCATAGATGGCACAAAGTCCGTCCTCTTAGGGCCAACAGTCCTACCAGATAGGCCACACACCTTCACATGTCCCCACCCGGGCAAAAAAACCATACCGTCTGGATGGGTACGTGCTGCTGGTATCTTATTCAGGACTGGTGTGTTGGTAATAGCGGGGTGTTTTTATGACGTGTCAGTGGTTCGAGTGGAAGAACAGATAACCTTAACACAATGAGAAAAAAAAAAATTGTAATTTGCAACCTCCAGGTGATTTTTCAGGCTACAACTGGCCTCTCGATTACAGTCTCCACCAACCTTCTGACGATGACAAATGCCTTATCTGCTGTAATTTTCAATCACCAGATGATTTTATAGCTCAGAAATGGCCTTACAGCGTCTACGAGTCATAACATCTCCACTTACTCTCTTACACTTTCGGGGCTATTTTAATTTTACAACCTCCGGAAGATATTACACAACCTAGAATTTACCTGTCCTTGTTTTCGCTGACCCTCTGACTACGACGAAAATCTGAACCATTTTATTCATGCTACAGCCAGACGATTTTGTTCATCTTAAGGGAGCTATCTCGTCGTCTAAGATTAATAAACCGTATCCACTAACCCTCTCGCAGTGATGGAAGTATTAAGTACATAAATCTTGCTGCCGCCACTATTCTGCACAGATTAGGAGTCTTCATTCATTCATTGCCAGACGCCATGTATCCCACACGGGGTGGCCAAGGGCTTAGAGTTGATTGTTTTACAGGGAGGGGCACTAATCCTCCACCAACCCCACTTGACACGTAGGGATGCCAACAGCATCTGGTGTTCCCAGCGGTCACCCATCCAAGTACTAACCAGACCCAACGTTGCTTGCCTTAATCAATGGGAAATAATCTCTGTTGGTGACAGGTCTAACAGAGACATCAAGAATCACTGCTGCCCTTGCTGCCTCACCTGCACAATCATTCCCATGCGGTCCAATGTGGGCTGCCACCCAGCAAGGTGGAACACGAGGTGGAACTTTCCTCAAATTTCCAACACTAAAGGGTGAGGAGAGGTGAAATGCTTAACGGCAGAGAAGGCAGCCCTGCACTCACTAAAAATCATAAAACTAATTGCATCAAATGTGAGGATATGCTGGAGAGCCAACAGAATTGCTGACAGCTTCACATTAAAAATTAAGGCAGAGGAAGGTAGGGTGCCACTCTGGGTAAAATTACGGAAGACAACCTCAAATCCAATGCCAGCCATCAGTAAACATGGACAGACCCAGCATGAGGGCAAAATGAACTCAAAGCTGGGTGTGGATCACCACATCTGATGTTACGGACTTTGGAGCCATGATATATACCAGCAAAATCTGACTTATAGTAACACCCAGAGTGGAACAACAGATGTCTCCACATCAAAGACCAGAGTGAGTGGCAGACAGATCAGTCATGACTTCCTCTGTCTGATAACTAAAGGGGCAAGGAAATTGCGTATTGAAGTCGTGCAAAGTGTGCTATGCAGAACTAAAAACAGCGTTGTTACGTATTTTGAATTAGCCGCGCTTGGCGCACTACCCACAATGCTCCGCTGTTTTGTGTTGAGGGTCAGATTCGAATTAGGAGTCTGTTTTTACGAAATTCAAGTCTTCAGATTGTCCGTGTCCAAGTTGAGATTGATCTTGACTGTACTGTTTAAACTCCACTTCTACGACTTCATCCCCTCCCCCTCCTCAGTGATCTACAAACAGTCAGGTTGAGAAACGCTGGACTGACTTCCCCATTTTTCCTTTAGAATATTGATCTCGAATCTAGAAATTGCATGGACCGATCGATCTGAATATTGGTCTCTGGTTGATGTCTTGTCACGCCTTCACTAGTGTCATATTTATTTTATTATTTGTCTGTTTACTTACCTACAGCCGATTATATTAAGCTTTGGAGAGGCTTTCCGAACTGGAGAGGTTATTAGCCTTCATTAACCCTTTCATTACTATTGTGCTTTCCTCAGCTAGATTAAATAAAGGATGGTCTAAGTATAACTCCTTTTGTACTCCGCTGGCCGATATATTGTGTGTTGTGGGGACAGTTCAATCAGCGTTATCTGTGTTTTCCCTGCATCGTTTAGCCATTTATTGCTCCCACTGCGTTCCTACGTCCACACCAGCAGACTGACCCTTCACTGTAACGTATAAGATACGTCCACGGTGAGTTTTATGAACCACCCTGTATTCTGGAGACACAAAAATTAAAGACGTCAGGGCAGTGAGGGGTTAATCCACAGAGATGTTGCATCACACATAAACACATTTTATTTTTCGTTTTATTTTTGATGTAACGTCAGACTTATATAAAAGCTAGGAGAAATTTCCATCACTCAGAGACAGTTAGAAACGAATATTTCATACAGAGCGCAAGAGAAACACAGAATCCAGTTGTCTTACTCCACTTTGTCTAAAACTATCAACAACAGGAAAACAGCATCACCGTTATCATCTTGTTTCACTAAGATGATTGTAGGTTTTTGAGAGCTTAGAATTATAGGCAAAACACACACACACACACACACACACACACACACACACACACACACACACACACACACACACACGCACGCGCGCGCGCGCGTGTGCGTGTGTGTGTGTGTGTGTGTGTGTGTGTGTGTGTGTGTGTGTGTGTGTGTGTGTGTGTGTGTGTGTGTGTGTGTGTGTGCTGACAGGGATAACACTTTCAGCTTTTTTTTTTTCACTTTTTACTTTGTTCTTGCCACCGCGACACGATTTTATTCAGCCTGGAAAGCATGTCTCGTGCCGAAGGAGTTAAATAACCTCCATTAGTCCCTTCAGTACGTTGACAGCTTTGTGTTCTATCCTTAATTTTGTCATGACGAGTTAGAAGGGCTCTCCATTAGATTATATACTTATGGGGACGTCTTTCTTCTTGCTACCTTCAGACGATTTTGTTCCGTGTATAGTGGGTTAAGCGTTGAGAAATAAGCCAGGTGTAGCAAAGATCCAGGCTTAAGCTCTCCCAAGACTTTGAAGACTTTATTATTAAGCCTTCGGTCTCGCCTTCAAGATTACATTGGCAACGTCACCCTTTTTTTCCCCTGGCGACTGGATGTTCTGTGGGGGTTCTTGTGTGTGTCGGTTTAACGTAGATTGGTTTTACTGTGTCTTAAGAGTGTTCATTTTGGTGTTTGTGTCTCGGAAATGATCCTTATATTAGAGCCTCAATTTCTGTACCTTTCACCCAGTGTTGTTGAAATTTTTGTAACATTCAGATTCTAGTGTCCACCTCTACAATAGCAAGTTTCTTCTTTTCGTATGCTTGTAACAATTTTTATATTTTCCATCCTCTTATATTCGTATCTTAGTGGCTGTGTTAATGAGAAAAGCATCGTAAATCAGGCAGTTAATAAAGCACCCGCAAGTGTTCATATTTGTGACATCCACGGTTTGGTAGTTACGTCTAGGGACCGTTTACGTTTTATTGAGTGTTCATCTATTTATTTATTTATTTATTTGTAGGATCTGTATTATAGTGTATCTGTCCCTGTAACACACATTTTCGTTACACGTCGCTGATATCAGTATTGTGTTCATTATGTCTGTGTTTTGTAATGTCCATGTTCTATTGTTTATTTCTCCGTAGTATCTGTATATTACTGTTTCTGTCTTCATCCCTTACAGTTTTTACCTATAATCTCGTTGGTTAAGGAAGCTCCCTAACACCTTTTCCGAAGCGATTTATTTTGCTTATTACACCTTGCTCTCGTATAGTGTTATATAAATCCTCCTAACACAGCCATACTCAACATAAATAAAGTACAAAAGGAATTCAGCAGCCATATCCAAAAATAAATCGCTAAGGATGAGGTACTAGGCAACAAGTATACGGGTTTTGGAGTTTACACGTCAAAAACATAAGTATACTGGACCTTTTTTTTTTTTTTTTACGATATCATGGTCAACACATACTACTGTATATTCCAGCCAACGCCAGACGATTTATTGGGCTGAGAGTGAGTCGTGGAGGACAGAGCTGTCGCAATATAACATTTATCCTTTTTCCTACATCCACATTTTGGCGACTATATTTAGAGTCTCCGTAGTTTTTGCTCTGGTTCGAAATGAGAGGCGGCACAAACGATTATAATGCCTTTCTCCCGCTATAATTTTCTTCCCTCAAATGGACCCGACCCGACGCGCGTTTCTGCCTTTTGTCTTGGTACTGAGCGCATGTGTGTAGCCACACAAGCACTTAACAGGCAGATCCAGGAGTTGTGAAAAGGGAGGTTCTAAAACTGTATTTACCTTTCCATATTTTTCATTTTTATCCTTTCGGCTTCCAGATTATTTTATTCAGTCCAAGGAAGGCCTCGATGTGAAGGAGTTAATGGAGGCTGTACCTGAACTCCCATGCTTGAGAAGGTGAATAAAATCGTCTGGAAATGGGAAATAAGAAATACTTCATTGCAGCGAGTGTGGAGGTCCCCGAATCTGTTTGTGAATCTAATCCCAAAAATGTTTAGTTGACATCAGTGACATAGAAGAGATTGTAGCGTAATAACGTAGAAGAAGAAAGTGACTCGTAATATGCAGAATGAATCGCTGAGGAAAAGATGCAACGAAGCTTCTGTGCGACCCTAAGTCTAGCTGTGAGTCCTCGCTCTAACGTGTGTAGTTCTGGGGGTGATGGATGTGGTTTCATGGGCCGTAACTCAGATCCCACAGGACCACCCTGGCGCCCCGTGCCTCCGCCTAACTCCCCTCTGCCGTGTACCCTAGTGGGAGTCTTATTTACGGAGAAGGGAAGGGGGCAGAAGGTCAGTCCCCAGGGTGTCCATAGCTCACATCTTATTGCCTTTTTTTTTTTTTTTTTTTTTTTTTTTAATATAGTGACCGCTGTTCCGTCTCGCCACCCACCCCACCTTTGTATTTTTTTTTTTTTTTTTTTTTTTTGTCAGGAACCGTTTCTGCTTGTAGTGTGTGAAAGAGACAGATAGACGTACAGTGGTGGTTACTATAGCTTATGCCGCATTCTTTTTTCTCTTTGCCGCTCCCTGTTCACCGTTTTTTTCCTTTGTGTCTTCAGTTCTTCTTCTGTTCAGCCCTCCTTCATTCCTGATCTTGAGAGGCAGAAGGGGCCCATAGGTCTTGACTCAGACGTACAAGGGACATCACAGCACCTTATGTCAGTGTGTTTTCTCCCTCTTATTCTTCTCCTCTCCGTGTCTCTTGTCCAGTCCCGTTTTTGCTCTCACTCGTCTTTACTATTCGGTCTGATTTTTCACAGTGACAGAGAAAGAAACTGGTCTAATCCTGACACAGACGTCTAGGGAACACTATAGCTCGCAACCATATATCCTTTCCTTGCTATTCTGTACTCCTTTGTGTGTCTTGTATAGTCTCATTCCTACCTGTGTTTGTCTACCATTTAGCCTGCTCTTTCACACAGACAAAGAGAGAGGAGGGGAAACTGGTCCGATCCTTACTGACAGAGGCAAAGGCGCCCATAGATTAAACCATATATCTTTTTCCTGCTACTGGTTACTTCTCCCTTCTTTAAGCTTTCTCACTACCCTCACTCTAATGCCAACTCATCCCCATGACTGTAAGCGTAAATGACTTGATCCAGATTGACTGTGAAATATAGAGAAAAGGAGAACTGGGACCGATAAGAAAGACCCTTAGATAGTGAAAGGGAAATGGCTGTGAGTAGAAGCTTGCTAGACCTTTGAGTCTGGAGAACATCCTCAGCTGAAAAGAACCGCAGGACTTTAGAAGTAACAAGATACCTAAATGGGTTTCTGGCTGTGGAGGATTTAACACTATCATCCAGTGGATCTATTGTTAATACCAGACCATATTATCCAGCTGAGGAAGGAAGTCGCCAGGCTGAAGAGGTCATAAACACTCATATGAAAAATTATCCTTTGGGCTTTAGTCAGAACAAAATACATGACTGGGATGGGCACTGTGACAGACTTATACCCACTCTCTGAAACCTCTATATTTTTTCTCTAAGGATGGACCAGTTTCGGCCCGTCTTGGATCCTCTTTAGGTCGAGCGGAAGCAGTGAAACAAGACACAGTTGAAGGAGTGTTGCCTGAGCTATGCATGGTCACCTCCTCTCTCCCTTGCTGTCAGCGCTCATTGGTATTCTCAGCGCGACCCCGCTTTAATCAGGAGGTGATGAGGGTGGGAAGGAAGGCGATACGTGATAAACTGGTAATGGCGGCCATCACACCCTCCATCACCCCCGCACCACCACTTAGGCCCGGTGCAATCCACAGTCTTGCAGGCAGTGATGGTTTTACTATGTGGCTCTCTCCTTCCGTCTCCTTTTTTGCTGTCGTGATGGTAGTGATGCAAGTGGTGGGGATGACTTAAGTTGCTTTATGTCACCTGCTGTGTTGTTGTGATAATTGTTGCTGTTGTTATCAAGGTAGTTAATATTGTAAATTTATTGCTTGGTACCCGAGGCGTCCTTGCGTTAGGTGGGTAAGATATGATAACCTGATTACTGTAATTAAGGTTTGATACCAGGTAATCAAGGTAGCCCTCTGGTAGGTGTACAAAAATAGCACGTTATCAGGTGTTTACATAGCCTGTGTTAAGGAAGAATAAAAAGCAGCCCGCCTTGTAGGGACAGGTATTCTCAGATTCTAAATCCTGATGACGTATTTTTATTTTTATTTCCATTCAGTTATAATTAGCTCAGGAAACACCTCATATTGAAGAGGCTAATAAAAACCGTACCCATCTTTTCAGATTCTGAAATAATATCGTCAAGAAATAAAAACTGATAAAAAAAAAAAATTGGAAAGTTGTTAATTAAGGTATGTGACAGTGTTATCATGTGGCAAAGATAATTCCATAAGAGAAGTAAAGATAGCCTGGAAATTAATAGTAGCCCAATTTGGATGTTAAAATAGCCCGTATTAGGTGAAAAAGTAGCCTATATCAGGGGTGAAAATTATCGGTATCAGGTGTAAAAGCTGCCCATATCTAAAAAAAAAAAAAAAAAAAAAAATGTAACCGGTCAAGCAGTTACCTTACCTGCGGCACGACGTGGTAGATACAGTCACAGTCAAAAGCTCAAACTACAGTACTATACTACCGCGTCTACTTTCCTTTTGAGATTTGTCCGTCACTTTCCTCCCTGACGTATAATATCAAACAGCATCATCTAATAACATACTAAGTCTCTTTTACAGTTTAGGAAAGCAGCAGAGGGAAGTGAGAAGCAGAGCAGGTGAAGTATTAGGCAAAGAAACATAACAAACATCTCTCAGCATTACAATACTACCCAGTAGAGGAAAATGAGAAGCAAAAGAGATGAAATATTATCTGGAAAAACTTGCCAAGGCTCTCATAGCTTATGAATTAGAACTAAGGGAAGAGGTATGAGGAGGTTAGAAATAGCGAATTTTTTTTGGGGGGGGAACTCAAAAATCAGAATGCCCCCGCAACATCCCATCACAAAACACAATAATCCCTCCCACTTTCCTCTGTTTCTCCCTATACCAAGCAGGCTCTTTAGCTGACCACAAAATCGCCACATCAAGCCCCAGCACTGGATTCCTTAAACTCGCTTGTAATTTCATAAAGTGGATTGCTAGCTGTTCTCAAGCTACTGTAATGATTCCCGTGTACAAAGGCTAACTGCTTTCTCGCCGGTATCTTAATTATAGCTAGTAATTTGCCTGTAACTTATATGTAATTACTAATCGGACGAGCAAACGTAGGGTTTCATACTTACAAAGATTTTAAGCTCGACTTCTGTGTAAGATCGCTTGTTTCTTTTTTCTTCACTTACACCGTTGCCATACACTTCACACTGGCTGTTTATAGTTTTTCCTTCACTCTTATAGCTGCCACTCACTTCGTATTGGCTGTTTATATTTTGTCGTCACTTACACAGCGCCCATGCACTTGACAAACTGGAGTCAATATTAATCTGAAAAATACAAAGATAAAGCTCCCTCTTAATAGAAAACAGCTACTAATACTCGTTTATCCTGAAGTTAGTTTAAGATTCTTGCTAAATATTGACCCTGACATTAGACAAGGTATCTTAAATGAGTGTTTGCATTAATCGACGCACCTTGATGCTCTTGCTTTACCCAAGCGATTTTTTTTTTTTTTTTTTTTTTTTTTTTAACGATTAGGGGTTATATTTAAGACTGGAGAAATTAGATGTGACCTTCATTCCCGTTCACTACTAACGTCAGACTATTTTATTCATCTCAGAGAACACCACGACAACATAAGATCAGCTACTTCAACACGATGACTCCTTTTTATATTCTTGATGTATCCTGACGATTTTCAGCCAGTAAGATCGTTTGCCTTAAGGAGAGTAGCATAGACAAGCCATTACTCGAGGGTTAAGTGTTAATCGAGATAGCTTTTTAACCATTAGAAGTTAGAAGGATACCCAGTGACAAGTATATTCAATAGCCGGAGTAAACCACGTAAATCGTCACCTAAGTTTTAAGGGTAAACCCCGTTCGCTATGAGAGGTTTCCCGATAGCTGAAATTAATTGTCTAATGGTAGGAAGAAAAAATATATAACATCGTACAGAAGGGGTTTTCTTGATTTCGCCATGAAGTCCGTGACTGTCAGCGGGAATAAAGGTTATCTGGCATTTGAGAGAGAGAGAGAGAGAGAGAGAGAGAGAGAGAGAAACGCACCTTTTAGTATGTATATTTTTATTCTTTGGCAGCACACTCACGAAAACAGTACATACACGACAGGTAAAGAAAGATATACTGGAAATAAGATAGATAGTTGGACAGGTAGATCAGTAAATAGGTAGATAGACCGAGACATACAGGGACAGAAAGACAGACAGACTGAACCGCCACGGTATCTGCTCATAGCTAAGAGAGTAGTGGCTGTGGGGTCTCGCTCTGTGCCTCTCGTGCCTGGTAGCAATACATCAGTGCCTGTGCCTAGATTGAGACGTAGCGCTGCCGTTTACCCTCCATTACCTTTATTAGACCCGGGGTGATAAATGCTTCAAGGCAGGTAACTCCTATACGTCTTATTTGGTGAGGTTACCTGGTGCATTGCTGATGAGGAAGCTAGTAGATCTGTCTCTAATGAATCTTTATTTAATTTCTCTCTCTCTCTCTCTCTCTCTCTCTCTCTCTCTCTCTCTCTCTCTCATGCCAGAGGTGCTAAGAGGCTTAATGGTGCAGTTAACATGATACCAGTAATTTGCTAAGGATAAATGATGCCTAATGAATGAATGATGATGATGTACAGGAGTAAGTGATGCGAGCAGTTAATCAGCAGTTCATCTGTATTTACTAGGCTGACTACATTTCTCTCGCATTCTAGATTTAAGTCCGAAGCTCATCGCAACCTTCGTGCAAACCCCAGTGCTTGCAAACTTTAAAAGTAAAAATGGTCTTGGTTCTATTTCTAAAGCCTCTAGGACCAAGGAGCATGCAAACCTCTAGTTATGGAGTCTTTTATAGAGCCACTGTGAGGATTAGATGTGGTTAGTACTGCCTGCCACGTTATAGAGCACATTAAACAATGAGGTAGAGAAAATAAGATGCCAAAAACATCTTTATGTCCTCACGGGCTAAGTAAATGACTCCCAGAATCCCTTTGGCGCTCTGTTTTACTAATGCGGCCAAAGAATGTTAAAAGGATGAGAGCATTCGGTGTGACTGTTCTGCCACCTGGAGAATATCAGTTTAGGCTTTGTTTTGTCTTGATCTACAACAATGGGGAAGTGTCGAAAGGGACGATATTTGGTTATGGTTATATATGGTTATATTACACCGTGTTACAGAAAAAAGGTGTTTAATCAGTGAAGACATCAATTTTAATCATAAATCAGCCAGTGCAGCTGCAAGTAACTGTATCTTTGTTATATATAATAATTATATATAATAATTTTACAAGTGACGGCCGTTAAGGTAGGGAGATAGTGCTAGTTATACGTTTTGCTGAGGGACGCTCATCATCCACTCACCCGATATTCAGGTGTCCCGGTACGAAATGACAAGTCTGATGGTTCCCTGAAATCCAGTTAACCATTTACTACATTGGATGGTAAGTATATAATCAGTAGATAGACACTGGGTGGTCTATGAACTAAAGTGCTGCAAATGAATGTGGCCCATCAGGATTCAGTTCCAGGAAATAGTTGAGATTTCTCACATTCTGTCGCTTAGGAAAGAGTGACAGGGGATTCTTGCCTTAACTGTATGGACCTCTACTCTCCTTGTGGTGCAGTATATGATACAGTGGTAGATGGATGGATTGTTACTGGGATTTCTGTCAGTTGTGTGAAATCGTGTGACATTAGCTTGTGTAAATATCAGCGTGTTTCTATAGCAACGAAATTATTACGTGTTTGAACTTTGGTGCACATAAAACACGTACGCTGTTTAAAAGGCCAGACTTCTCCGCTTTCCTCCCAGTTTAGCTCAGCATCTCCCAGGGGACGTGGGGAGCAAGTAGACATAACCCCAGCTGAAGTTTATTGAGCAGGTCAAAGATTACTACAGCACTAAAGCGTGTAAGCGTGGCCGGGGGTAGGAACGTGAGAGGGGATACTCTTATGATCACTATATCTTCGGCATCCATCCTGGTCGCCACCCCGTATAAGGGCCTCATTGACGGTCGTGATAGGGGGCACTGGTGCAGGCGATTTTTTCAGGTCTTTTCTTGCGCCACTTTTGGCTGGTAAAAAAAAAAAAAAAAGGAGGGTATATGACATTTAATTTACTGTTTATCTCTGGTACATTATCATGGCGATATAAATTTTTGGTTGATTTTTTTCCTTGCAGCATTTTTTACTTGGAAAAAACAAGAAAATGTGTAGAAGTATAATGAAGTGTACCTTTTATCTCGCTCAGTGACATTATAATTTGAGAAAAGGTAACAGAATACCTTGAGTATGAAAGATGACATTGAATTCATCTTGCTTGACGCTTCTGTCTTGTCCTGATGACGTGGTGATATATTAATCTGGTTTTTTATATGGTATATATTTACTTTTTTTCCCTTGGTGTTTTAACTCGAGTTTATTTAATTTATTTCTTTTTATATTTGTCATTATGTAATTGTAAGGTTGTTTATATACCAAGCTATCTTCTTATTTGTTTTATTATTTTCATTTATTATACTGAGCATTTTTTTGGTTTGGAAAGAAAGACTGCTCATGACGTACAACTCATTTACTGCGGTGGCGTTTTATTAATTTAATCCTTGCTGCCATCAGACGATTTTATTCAGCTGAGGAGAGCCAC
Source organism: Coenobita brevimanus (assembly GCF_032717465.1). Classification (NCBI taxonomy): domain Eukaryota; kingdom Metazoa; phylum Arthropoda; class Malacostraca; order Decapoda; family Coenobitidae; genus Coenobita; species Coenobita brevimanus. The sequence goes on from NC_136977.1 coordinate 37,761,798, forward strand.
TCATACTATCCAGTTTGAAAAGTCTCTCTTAGAGCGAATAAAAATCTCCTGGAAATAGTGGAAAATAAATAATAAAAATAGTGTTATCGACTGGAAGGTTTTGAGTTGCTCTGTTTTCCTAAGTTGAATGAAATCGTCTGGAGGTAGCAAAAGTATACTAGAAAGCACTCAGGGAGCTCATACCTCCGCCAATGCCGTTGCCATTAAACAGGATCCGGATCGGGATCCTTGGAGATACTGTTTGAAATATATAGGATCCGGGTCCGGCCCCAAATTTAATCAGTTGTTCCTTGACCCATGGCACACTCTTCCACAATATTTTATTGAAATTCTTTGAGAACCTTTGAAGATTCTGTGCGGGATAGATAGGATCCGGATCCGGATCCCCCCCAAAATTTAATCCATTCTTTCTGGGCCCATGACCCACCCTTCCACAATATTTCATTAAAATTCATGGAGAACATTTGGAGATATAATGTGGACAAACAAACAAGCAAACATTTGTGAATATATGACCTCCTCCAACTTCGTTGGCTAAGGTAAAAAAAAAAAAAAAGTCCTCACGCTAAAAAAAACTATGACAGCTTAATTTCTTTCAATGCCAGATGTCTTTCCGTAAGCTGTAAAAAGGGAGGGGGGAGAAATTTAAAAGAAAAAGGAATTTTTTATTTGGAGATAGCGAGATAAACAGAAGACAGGGGGATGAAGGAGCGAGATAAAAGAGAAAAGAAGAAAAAAGGGGAAGAAGAAGAATAGAAGTTTGGAGGAAGCGAGATAAATCCCTTCAGTCTAATGGCATATTTTTTGTACTGTAGTTTATTTTTGCTGCCTGCAGACGATATTCTTCAAAAAGAAAAAAAAAAAATCTCTTACTAACCGGATTAATAAAGGGAGTATGTAATCCCTTCAGTCTGAAAGGTCTTTAGGTGAATAGAAACGTCTGGAGATATCAAGGATCAAGAAACACGTCATGGGGGTGAAGTGGTTTGCTGAAACAAGAGGTGTCATCGTACTGAATGGGTCGTTTACCTACACGTCACCGCTGGAAACGTTTCTGTTTGATTATATATTAATTAAAATTTTGCTTACCAGTTTAACACATTTTTTTTTTTCACTTTAATCAGACCACCATCAGACGCTATTTGCAACTTAGCCATATCTAACCTCTCCAGTTCGAAAAATCACCCCTAATCTTACTAAAATCATCTGGCATTGTTTAGAATAAAGTGAAGACGTCATCGGATTGAAAGGATTATTTTACTGTGCTGGACGCTTCCTCGAAAGAAAATTTTGATCCGCTATTGAATTTTTTTTCCCTTTTTGTTTTGTCTTCGGTTTTGGCAAAAGAATACATTATGAAATCTAATATATCTTTGTGGACATGATCACTTCAGACATTGGCGTGTTTCGCTAATGTCTTAGTGATCGATCAGATGCTTAAAGAAGTTGTTTGTGGCCTTTTGGATTTTGGAAAAAAAGTTCATGATTTTTTTTTTTTTTTTTTTTAATGCGAGGAAGAAGGAACCAAAGGCCATGAGCCCGCAGTAACAGTTCCCTCCAAGAGAAAAACAAAATACAATAAAGAGCCAAATTCAAGATCCGATCATTTTGAGATGCCTGGACACACTGCGTTTGAAAGACTGGAGATCATAGGCAGGAGGAAATACAGACAGAGGGAGACAGTTCCAGAGCTGACCTGTTGCATGAATGAAAGACTGGGAGTAACGGTTAACTCTTGCATTAGAGAGTTGGACAGAAAAGGGATGAGAGTTTGCTGCCAGACGGGTGCTACGCGCCCGTCGTAGAGGTGGAGGAATGCAAGCAGACAGTTCAGAGGAGCAGTGACCATTAAAGTAGCGATAGAAAAGAGATAAAGATGCAACAGTGCAGCGAAGAGACAGAGGTTGAAGGGAGTCAGTAAGAGGAGGAGAGTTAATGAGACGAAAAGCCTTTGACTCCACCCTATTGAGAAGAGCTGTATGTGGGGAGCCTCCCCACACATGAGAGTTGTACTCCACACAGGGGCGGATAAAACCCCTGTATAGAGTCAACAATTGTGCAGGGGTAAAGAAAGAGCGGAGTCGGCTTAGCACACCCAATCTCTTGGAAGCAGATTTTACAAGAGATGTAATATGATCTTTCCAAGATAAGTCCCGAGTAAATGAAACCCCAAGCATGTTCAAGGATGATGCAGGATTAATCTGAATATTATTAAACATTAGTGGGTATACCTGTGGAAGATTTTGTCGGGTTGATAGGTGTAAGAACTGAGTCTTAGAAGCATTAAAGACAACCATATTATTTTTACCCCAGTCAGAGATATGAGCCAAGTCAGACATTAGGTGTGCCATAGCCTCATCCCTTGTTTCTTGAAGTAACTGTTGAGATGGGCGTTGCGGGAACCGAATGGAAAGGTGAAGGGTGGAGTCATCAGTGTATGAGTGGACAGGGTTAGATGTACAGCTTAGAAGATCATTGATGAATAAAAGGAAGAGAGTTGGTGATAGGACAGAGCCCTGAGGAACACCACTGTTGATAGATCTAGGAGAAGAACGATGGCCGTCTACGACAGCAGCTATAGAACGACCAGAAAGGAAGCTAGCGATGAAGGTACAGATAGAAGGATAGAAACCGTAGGAGGGCAGTTTGGAAATTAAAGATTTATGCCAGACTCGATCGAAAGCCTTTGAGATGTCAAGTGCAATGGCAAAGCTTTCGCCAAAGTCCCGAAAGGAGGATGACCAGGAGTCTGAAAGGTAGGTGAGAAGATCGCCAGTGGAGCGTCCCTGACGGAACCCATACTGACGATCGGAAAGAAGGTTGTGATAGGAAAGATGCCTTAAAATTTTTTTATTAAGAATTGACTCGAAAACTTTTGAAATACAGGACGTTAAAGCAATTGGATGATAGTTGGAGGGTTGGGAGTGGTCACCCTTCTTTGGGACTGGCTGAATGAGAGCAAACTTCCAGCAAGAAGGAAAGGTACAAGTTGACAGACAAAGGCGAAATAGTTTGCCTAGGCAGGGTGTAAGCACAGAAGCACAGTTTTTGAGAACAACAGGAGGGATCCCATCAGGCCCATATGCCTTGTTAGTACTGAGGCCAGTAATGGCAGAAAATACATCAACTGAAGAAATTTTAATGTCAGCCATGAGGAAGTCAGAGGGGGGAAGTGATGGAGGAACAGCACCGGAATCGTCTAAGGTGGAATTGGAGGAGAAAGTCTGTGCGAAGAGATCTGCTTTATCAGTAGAAGAAATAGCTACAGAACCATCAGAGTAGAAAAGAGGAGGGAAGGATGATGAGGTAAAGTTGTTAGAAAGATTTTTGGCAAGGTGCCAGAAGGAGCGGGAAGAATTCGAGTTGGAGAGTTGAGAGCATTTAGTATGGATGAAATTATTTTTAGTAGAGCGAAGAACAGACTTAGCACGATTCCGGGCAGAAACGTAAAGATGATGTGATTCAGGGGTGGGTTGGCTCCGGTACCTTTTGTAGGCCTTCTCCTTGTTGCGGACAGCATTAGAACAAGCGTGTTTAAACCAAGGCTTTCTTGCTTTAGTCAAAGGATATGAGAAAGGAATGTATGCTTCCATGCCCGAGAGAATAACCTCCGTAATGCGCAAGGCACACTCAGATGGCTCATGGCCATGGAAGCAATAATCATTCCAGGGAAAATCAAAGAAGTACTGCCTGAGGGCCTCCCAGTCCGCAGCTCCAAAATGCCAGAGACGACGTTTCCCTGGAGGGTCCGCAGGCCGTACTGGAGCGATAGGACAGGTTAAGGTAATAAGGTTGTGATCGGAGGAGCCCAACGGAGAGAAAAGATTAACAGAGTAAGCAGAAGGATTAGTTGTGAGGAAGAGGTCAAGTATGTTGGAGCTCTCTCCAAGGTGGTCAGGGATACGGGTAGGGTGCTGTACAAGCTGCTCTAGGTCATTAAGGATAGAAAAGATGTAGGCTTGTTCACCAGGTGGATCCGTGAAAGGAGAGGAGAGCCAAAAGTGGTGGTGAACATTGAAATCTCCAAGAATGGAGATTTCAGAGAAAGGAGAAATGGACAGAATGTGTTCCATCGTAGAAGTAAGATAGTCGAAGAATTTTTGATAGTCAGTAGAATTAGGGGATAAGTAAACAGCACAGATATATTTAGTCAGAGAATGACAGGAAAGCCGAAGCCAGAGAGTGGAGAATTCAGAAGAATCAAGTCCAGGAACACGAGAGCAAGATAAGTCGTTGCGTATGTATACACAACAGCCACCTTTGGCTTTGAAATGAGTATAGAGAAAGTAGGAGGATACAGAAAAGGGTTTGCTGTCAGTTGCCTCAGACAGCTGAGTCTCCGTTAGAAAAAGAAGGTGAGGTTTAGAGGAGGAGAGGTGGTGCTCAACAGAGCGAAAGTTAGATGAAAGGCCGCGAATGTTGCAGAAATGAAGAAGAAGAGAGTCAGACAGTGGCTCCAGGCACCTCGAGTCGTCACCGGGATAGGGGCAGATGGCGGGGGCATTTATGGTCCCCCCCCCTGGGGACTCCGAGGCTGGGTGAATTGACACCATTTTGGTAAATTTTGAATAGGAAGTGTAGTGTGTACTGTGCATGTAGTTTGGTGAAGATAGATAGAGAAATTTGTACTGGAGAGCATGCTGGCCTACTCTCTGTGTAACTGAGACACTGAAAAAGTTCAGCAAAGGGGGATGGTCAGGAACTAGTCCTGAGGGCTGATGAAACGGGAGCTCCAGCACTCCCTGTCATCAGCTTTCCATCCATCTCGGGAGTACTGCCCTGCTCGACTGGTGCTACAGTCTACTCCCCCTGTTTGAAGGTAGTTCTGTTAAATTTTGAGACTGGAAATATTTGCTAGATACTGTTACATAGATGTGTCATTGTTTTCAGAAGTCGTGATATGATTTTCTGTTTGAAGCAATTGTACTTTTTTTGTTTACTTAAAAAAAAATTACAAGGTCTGTATCATTTCATATCTTTCTACCAGAGAGGGCTTTCTTTTTTCTTTAGTCTTAAAAATTATGATCTACTGGTTTATTCCTTTACTTATTTTTCTAAGACCTCTTGCATGACCTTATCGGTTTGGAAAAATGATTGCTTGAGACACAATAATATATCTTACTGTGCACTGTTGCTTGAGACGGTTCTGTGTTTTCTTTAAGTCGTGAAAATTTGAGTTATATGTTGAAGGCATTTTTTTTTTCCTACCAAAGCATTCTTGGCCTCATACTAGACATTATCGGTTAATCACTTCTGTGTTGTCCACAGTCGTTTTATGGTTTCCTGTTTTGCATTATTTATTTTTTTTTTATTTATGTAGTTATTCATTTATTCACTCATTCATTATTTTTTCTATAGTCTTACTAGTTTTGCAGCAGAATCAGTGACATATTTTTCTCGACATAAAGGCTTGAGATCGTTTCAGTGTTTTCTTGAGTCGTGAAATTTATTGTTTGCTCTTTCATGCTTTTTTCCTTATGTCACTATTCTCTTAAAAAATAAAGGGCCAAGGATGTTCAGTATATCACACGTCACTATCACCAACTTGCATCTGTGTTTGCGAGAGCCACGTTATCATTCAGTTTTTATTTATTTCATTTTCGTTTTACTTATCTATCATGCATAGGCTCACCAGTCTGGAAAAAAAAAAAAAGCTTGAGACACTAATGAATTATATGTCTGTCTTACTAGACAATACCCCTTAGATAACTGCTTTCATTAGTCGTGGAAGTAAAAATTATGCTACACTGTTTCTTGCAATTTTCCATTTTCTACTGATCTCTTCGGTTTTGGAAACAGAATACTTGAAGCACTTTTTAGACATCATGATTTACTAAGTCGTCAGAGATGATGGTTTGATAAGGTATTTTCCTGGCTTCTTTGGTTTGGAAAAGAATATTCATGACGTTCAATATATCAAACTAGACACGGTCATTTACGCGCTTTAATGTTTCCTAAATCTTTTATTGTTTGCTGTTTTACTGTGGTTTTTGTTGATTTACTTCATTTATTTTTTTGCATTTTATTTATACTAATTTTTGCTTGGCCTTACCGGTTTAGAAAACAGAATGTCTGAGACAGTTGAATATATCTTACCAGACATTATCAGAGAAGTCTTCTGAGTCTCCTTACTTCTGTCAGTTTGATGACTATTTTGATATCACTACCACTAGGCAATCTTATTTAACTTAGTAGAGCATCCTACTGGCAAAGGGGTTATTGAAGGAAGTATCGATCTCCTTAGTTTGATAAGACCCTCCTAAGCTGATTACAATTATCTATTGGTGAGAAAAAAAAAATGAAACAAAGAAGATAAAAACGTGAAAAAATTTGGTTGCGAAAATTATGATTCATTTCGCTGTTTAAGTATATTATATATATATTTGTTTATATTGAATATGTCTATTCAACTAACAAAAAGAATTCTTAAGACTTTTTTTTTTGGTTGTATATTATTAAGACATTGTCACTTGGATGCTTCTATTCTACAGAGACGTAAAATTTATGATTTTCTGTTTAGTTTATCTTCATTTTTTTTTTCCTTTCTTCTGCGACTTGAAGAAAGACTGCTTAAGATCCTGTAAAAATATTTAACCAGGTATATCCAGTTAGGATGCTGTTGTAGTTTCTTAAACCGCAACAGTTGTAATTACCGGTTTATAAGTCATGAACAGTTTTTGCTTTTGTTTTGTTTTCTGTGATTTACTTGTCTCCCCGGGTAGGAAAAGGAAGTGCTTATAACATACTCAATAAATCTAACCAGGAATTACTAGTTAAGACGCCGCTGTACTCGCGCTGTACTTCTTTAAGCATCTCCCTCTCTACCCCACCATCATCATCCCTCGAGTTACACGAAGCTTCATTTAAGCGCTCGTCCCTGGCATAGTAAAAGAGTTACAAGGTCCTCGCCTCCTGCAACGGCCAATTAAACGCTGTAACACTCCGCTATTCTCCCGGTTATAACGCCGGCCGTCCAGAGCTGCCCAGAAATGCATGTGTTGAGGCCAGGTCATAGTTCACTCATTTTTTAACTTTTTTTTTTTTTATTGAGGGGGGGGGCTAAATATCAACAGTTGTTTTTGCTGCTGCTGTTATATTTGTTCTTGACATGGTTGTTGTTGTTGCTGCTGTTTTTGTTTAATTTGAAGATATTTGCATACCTTGATGACCGAAAATGAGTCACTATTGTACATTTTTTTTTTTTTTTTTTTACTTTTGACCTTTTTACCATTAGATGCCCAAGTTCACAAAGACCGTAGAGGAATTAGAAGCAGCAGCCATGAGCTTATTCACTTTTTTTTTTTTTTTTTTACTGCTCCACTACCTGACGATTTTATTCAGCAAAAACTTCTTGTAGTAATAAGGTCAGCTTTATTTTTTGTTTTTTAATATGTGTTGGTAATGTTCATAATTCCTGTTCCGTGTTTTAGTTTTTTACTTTTTTTTTTAAGGGAGTCACCGGAGTACATGAGGGAGGATGCCTGGAGTGGCGGAAGGGAGTGATGATCAGGGCTAAGAGAGATGCCAGATGTCTTTGTGGCTGTCACCCTACATTGACCTTTCAGTAATACATACAAATATATACATGCACAGATGAGTGGGTAGATAGATAGATAGATACACGTTTGATGGTAGCTTCTGGCAGTAGAAATGTAGGTAGACAGATAGATACGATTTGATTGATGGTGTCGGACAGTTGATAGATGTTACCTGTATCACCGCTTATCATCACTAGGAGGAAGAGCGATAGCCAAATTTTACCTTTCCTCATACTGGTCTGGTACGAATCAGGAAGACTGCATCTCATGCTGTACTGAGTCACCGTGGTTGCAGTAGATAGATAGATAGACAGGTAAATATATAAAAAGAGAAACGACATTTTAATAACCACTTTCCATGGACGGGTAAAAAAGAAAAAAATAGCGTCTCTCACTCCCTCTCCTTTCCTCCTCTTCACTCTCCTTTTCCTCTCTCCCTATCCTCACTCCCTCTCCTTTCCTCCTCTTCACTCTCCTTTTCCTCTCTCCCTATCCTCACTCCCTCTCCTTTCTCCTCCCTCTCTTCCTCTCTCTCAACACAAGGTAAGTACTAGAGAGGTGTATGGTATGTAGGAGGACTACTGGGCCTTGAGTGCACGCTGTGAAGCCTATGCCCAGAGTCGGAAAAAAAAAAAAAAAAAAAAAAAAACTACACCCAAATCGAGAGACAGGTTCTAAATTTACACCTAAACTTTCTCCCATGCCTCCTGCAGGTGCCTCAGAGGACTGGGATAGGAACGGCCGGCACTGTGATCTGGCTATCGTTAGCGGTGATGTACAGGGCAGTTTTGGTCGCCGTCACACTGGAGGTAGTCTGGAATTGGACGTCTGGCGATAGATACACAGGATGGTAGAGCTTGCCGTGGTGGTAAGTATATATATATATATATATATCTATATATATATATATATATATATATATATATATATATAAGAGGGTGTAGGTAGGTGAGGTGGAGGGAGGGAGCGGGAGAGGTAGACCGAGGATGAGGTGGAGGGATGGAGTTGAGAGGTATATGAGGGAGGGGAGAGTGATTAGGGGGGAGGGTAGTCAAATGGTGGGTGACAGAGCGACTTGGAGGCGTTTTGTCTGCGGCCACCCTTTGCGGGATTAGGGCGTGGGGCTATATATATATATATATATATATATATATATATATATATATATTTATATATATATATATATATATATATATAAGAGGGTGTTTGTAGGTGATGTGGAGGGAGGGAGAGGGAGAGGTAGACCGAGGATGAGGTGGAGGGATGGAGTTGAGAGGTATATATATATATATATATATATATATATATATATATATATATATATATATATATATATATATACAGTATATATATATATATATATATATATATGTATATATATATATATGTATATGTATATATATATATATGTATATATCTATATATATATGGACAGACAGACGCAACTTTCACATAGGCAAGATGGGAAAAAGAAGGGCACACCTCTCTCACTCGCGAAGCTAACATTCCATTACGTAAATACTCAAATCAGTAAGACAGGTTTCTAAATTTAATCCAGTAGGACTTGTTATCGACCCTGAAGGCGTCTGGCAGTATGATAGATAAATAGATAGATACACGCCACTCTCCACAGCCAGGATGCGAAAAAGATAGACACCTTTCTCACCAACTTTACACTTACACTACACTCAAAACACAAACGACAGGTTCTAAAGTTAATGAACAGGACTTGTAATCGTCCCTAAGAGGTGATACATTCTCGGGCTAGAACCTCGGATGTTGTCAGTTGGAGCTGCTGTAATGGCGATAAGAGGGAGCTGGAGGGTCTCGCACACCCCAGATCAACTCTGGGATTAGGCGTGTGGCGATAAATAGAATGATAGATGTTGTTTATGTATGGTAATGTAGGATTGCGTTTTGGTTGTCATTGTGGAGGGAACTTGCCTTCAGGTTCGGTCTGGTAACCTCTGGACCAGTGTCGCAGCTTCAGACCCACTCTCACAGTCCCTGGTCCACTCTTTTAGTCTCCTGGTCCACTGTCATAGCCCCTGGTCCACTTTCACAGCCCCTAGTCCATTCTTAATCCCCTTGGTCTACTCTCATTATCTCTGGTCCACTCTCTTAGTTCCCCTTGGTCCACTCTCACAGCCCTTGGTCCACTCTGTTAGCCCCCCTGGTCCACTTTTACAGCCTTACGGGTCCACTTACAGCCATTGGTCCACTTTCATGGCCCTCAAACTGGTCCATATTCCTTATTCTAAAATTAGTTCACTCACAACTACACCTCTGACTTACTCTCATAACATTTAGCCAACTCATAGTCTCTGGTCCACATCCTTAGCCCCTGGTCCATTTTTATAGCCAGTGGTCTACATTCACAGACACTGGTCCATGTCACAGCCACTGATTCACACTGGTCCACTCTTAGAACCTCACACTGGACCACCTTCGTTTTAAAAATATCTCACTCGTTTTCTTTAACCCCTCCAGTACTATGACATTTTCTTGTTTATCCTTGCTACTCCCAGATGATAATATTCAACCCAAAGAGAACCAGTTTGACTGAAGACATGAATACCAGCTTCCACAAACCCTTCACTACGATGACGAGTGTTCTGTTTTTATTCATACAACCGCTAAAAGGCCTTATACACCCCAAAAAAGACCTATTAATTCATTTGTTCACTACGATAACAATTTCTCCATTGTTACTCACCCTGCCGCCAAAAATTATTCCTCTCTCAAAGGGACCTCTCCATGAGCCCCTTCACTACTGCCATGATTGTTCTGTTGTGTGTTCTTCTCACCAAATGATTGTATTCACATCACGAAGAATCTCTCTCGGTGAAGCGACTAAACGCATTTTCTTAGGTTGTTTTCCCAAGCAATGAGGAATACCTGTTACCTGCCAGTCTTTTTTATTTGACATCTCTTCTTTGTTTCAGATCATTTATTTGAGTTTTTCTTTTTTTCAGATGATGGGGATGAATTTGGGCAGCCTCGGTTGTGAAAAGTTTTTGTTTATTTCTCTCTCTCTCTCTCTCTCTCTCTCTCTCTCTCTCTCTCTCTCTCTCTCTCTCTCTCTCTCTCTCTCTCTCTCTCTCTCTCTCTCTCACCATTTTTTTTTTTTTTAATACTTTTTCGTGTATCTGCGTTATTACCTCGATCCTCAATTTCCCATCTCCCTACACATATTACTTTCCTTGTACTGGTGTGCCTCCGTGACTTAGTACATACAGGATACAGAAAAATAGAATTCAAGTGGAATATGTTTGATGAGGAAGGGATGTTGATGTGACAGGATGTGTGAAAGGAAGTTCGTAGTGGGTAGGGAGCTGTGTTTAAATCCTGTGCATATATTTTGTACTGAGAATATAAGTGCCACAAATTATTCTTACTGAGATTTACATAGTTTGTTAATGATGTTACATGTTACGGGGCATATGGGTATCACGCTTTCATATTGACCTGAAATTGAAACAGCATGCAATTGGATATAACTAGATAAATTTCTTATACTATACATTACAATTTATCTATTTTTTTATATTTGTTTATTCATTTATTTATTAGATTTCACCAACTTAGACCTCAGGATATTAACCCTAAGTTCCATGAGTTAAATTCCTCATAACATAGTACGAATCTTTAGAATTTAATTTACAAGACACAATAGCTGAGAAGAAACTTGGGACTTATGCCACATGTAAGCTTACTATCAAACCTTGGTGTGTGTGTGTGTGTGTGTGTGTGTGTGTGTGTGTGTGTGTGTGTGTGTGTGTGTGTGTGTGTGTGTGTGTCTGTCTGTCTGTCTGTCTGTGTGTCTGTCTGTGTGTCTGTGTGTGTGTGTGTGTGTGTGTGTGTGTGTGTGTGTGTGTGTGTGTGTGTGTGTGTGTGTGTGTGTGTGTGTGTCTGTCTGTCTGTCTGTCTGTCTGGTCCCCAAAGAAAGAATCTAAGGAAAGGTTTGTTGCTGGTGAAGGATGGAAGGCCGAGGGTGGTGGTAGCAAGCGTCATGTGCTGAGAATACTCGTGTTAAGGTCCACATAAATCCAGGCACAGACACGGAGGGAAATTCTCTTCCCTCATTCTTCCCCCACCTTTTCTGTCCATCCCCACTTCTGTCTTCCCAGCCCCACATTTTCTCTTGTCACCCTCACCTTCTCTCCCCCACCCCTACATTTTCTCCTTCCCCAGACCTTCTCCCCCACCCCTACCTTCTCTCCCATCCCGATCTTCTCTCCATCCTTCCATCCCTACGCCTCTCTTACCTCCAGCCTTTACAGCACTCGTTGCAAATTACGAAAATTCATATTTTTTCTCAGGTCTTTAAGGAAATTAATAAATAAAATATAATAAGCCTCGCTAGGTTAACCGTTTAACTACAGCTTACAATGTGTGTCTTATTTTGTCCTCTCCCGATATATTATTAAACTTATTCTTTTCTGTTTTTGTGCTGGCTAACGCAAAGCTACTTTTATCTGGTTAAAGTCAAGCGAATCTGTTCAGCTAAGAAGATAGCTTTCTTACTAAGTGGATTAAGAAAACCCCTTGTTGTGGAATCAGTTAAGCATCACTTACTTGAAGGCACTGTATGCGGCTGACCTGAGCGTGCAGATGTACAAAGTAATTGGCTATTTTAACCGTAACGTTCATAAACGAACCGGACCCCAACATGAGGTTATGAGGCGACGAAGAGGTGGACTCTGCGCATCATCTGGCGTGGAGGCTAGATACTGTATTCTACATAACTCCTGACTGTTTTATATATCATAGAGAAGCCTAACGCAAAGAATGAACCACAACCCCGATGCCGCTAGCCAGGGATAGTTATGCAGGTGCGAGGTAGTTTATGCGCATCACCAGACAAGATCAGGTGGTCTGGTACTGTGATTGTGAAGTTTAGGCATTATACTCTGATTAGCTCCTGACGAATTTATCCAGCTAAATCGTTTACTTTAACCTTCAGATGAATGTGCTAGGAAGTAAGTATATGCACATCACCAGACACGAAGATAAATTAGCCTTTCAGTACGATAACATATTTTGTTTTTCTCCTGACGATTTTAGTTATTATAGAGAAACCTCAGACAATTATATACCTAACTAGACACCAGCCACCGGTCGTTGTCAGGGTGCGAGAAGGTTGCGCGTCTCTGTGCATTCACCAGACACGGAGATCAAGTGGCATTTCTTTCGCCTGTTTCCCGGCGCACTGATTACTCACTCACTGGAAGCTGCTGAAGGCCGTAACTTACACAGGAGGTCACATGACAGACAAGTGACCTAGTTTGTGACTCGTAATTTTAAACCTGATTTTTTTCCCCTATCTCTTTTGTCACTTTTTTTTTTTTTAATTTCATTCATAATATCACTACACCAAGTTTCTGTTGAGTCAGACTGAGAGTGGCAAGTGCCGGTGCCGGATAAGCTTCACTTTTTTAGAGTATAGGGTTTTTCCTGAGTTGAATATAATCCTCACCATATCCCTTAGATGAGAAGGAAAGTTACGACGACAATGATGATGATGATGATTGCTTGCCGGCAGTTGAAATATTACTCCTCAGTACCACTCTGCCTCTTTAAGGATTCATCACCCTTAAAAATAACAGAGCAAATGATGATGGCTCCCCACTCCCCTCCATTCTTTTTTAGTCCAAAGGAGAAAGCAGCGTTTGGGATACTCAAAACTCATCTGTCCCAGAGAATGTGAAACAGGAGTAGTCGACATCAGAATCTTGTTATTTTCGATATGCCTGGACATATCGAGTCCGAAAGATTAGAGGTCGGAAGCAGGGGAAGAAGAAAGGGAGACAGAGGTCTGGAGAGTACAAAAGACTGAGAATACACAGAAGGAGCAGGGAGTCTGTTGCATGGCTGATGACTGCATACATGATTTTCTTTAAATGCGTAGAGGGAGAAAACAGACTTGTTCAGAATAACACGAGTTGCGTGGATGAAAGATTGCCAGTATATGAGAGGAGGGGGGAAGCTATTAAAGAGATTACGACTTTGATATAATAAGGGACTAAGAATGCATAGAAAGAGAAGACAGACTAACGAGTTGAAGTTATGAAAGCTTAAAAATACGTAGGCGATGGAGGATGCAGACTGTTCTCGAGTTAATGATCTGTCTCCTGTAATTTGGCCTAAAATTGCCATCTCTCCAGTTATCTGAGGAATGGATACGTATGGTTTGTTACTACTACTGCCTACTCTCTTACACACACACACACACACACACACACACACACACACACACACACACACACACACACACACACACACACACACACACACACACACACACACACACACACACACACACACACACACACACACACACACACACACACACACACACACACACACACACACACACACACACACACACACACACACACACACACACACACACACACACACACACACACACACACACACACACACACACACACACACACACACACACACACACACACACACACACACACACACACACACACACACACACACACACACACACACACACACACACACACACACACACACACACACACACACTACCCCTCAAGTAACTTTTGGAAGGGCTCACTCAACACGTGCGTCCGTATATTGAGCACACAAAGCAGAGAGAAAGTTGCTGTTGATCTCACACCAAGGAAGTTATGAATATTAAAAAGGTATATTATGAATCCGAGGTGAATATGGCAAACAACATGACCCCAGACTTACACCTGTAGTTAGGGGGTGAAAGATTAGCCTCAGGTGGATGACCCTTACTTCTATCTTTGACCATTTAGCAACCATCTCCATTAACCCCGTGTGTGTGTGTGTGTGTGTGTGTGTGTGTGTGTGTGTGTGTGTTTGGAGGGAACACTTGGGATGAAGGCGTTTATGGGAGGTGTTTCAGTCCTAAGTAAATCGTATTTGTGTTCTGAGTGTGCTAAATCGAGATATATTAGCTTTTATCTCTATCATTATTAATCTGTGTTAAGAATAATAAAATTGTCTGACGGGGCACGAATGAAATAAATATCGAAGTGCGAAATATAGAAGACATCAAGTATGAAATATTCTGCAGAAGACGTCAGGGTGGTGAAGGGGTTGATATATGGCGTGAAGCAAGAAGCCCAGCCAAACAAATATGAAATGTTAAAGCAATAGCGTGTTTAACTGAGGAAATACTACACATAAGAACGTCCCTCCGTGTTTGATAGCCGTGTTAGGCAAGAAGTTACACCACAAAGAGTAACTCAAGCTCTTGTATTTCAACTGAATGAAAGTCTCTCGTTACCTGCATTATTAAGAGTTGTCCCGACCATACGAGGGTTAAAAGTGGCTATTAACAAGCAAGCTCCATGATTTACTCAGCTAGATAAATCGTCTGGCGTTATCTGGAACAAAATACAAAAGAAATCTTGAGACGCTTAATAAAAACATGAAGAATCGGTAAGGATGAAATATACCAAGACGTCAAGGTTGTGAAGGTGTTGATTGAGGGTGTGAAGCAAAAAGTTCAGCCAGGTAGGAGATAAACAAAAGTTTATGGCAATAGCGGGTTTCATTCAGGGAAAAGAAAAAAAAAATACACACTAGAAGATTCCACTGTGGTTGATGAATCGCGTTAGGCAAGAAGTTACACCAGAGAGGTAATAGATGCCCAGGTTAAAAGAAGAGAAGATTGCACGGTCTTTGATTGCGGTATTATGCAAGAAACGACACCAGAATGGAAAGCCCCGATTAAACTGATAAATATTGATAACTGGACATATAGATAGGTAAGAGAGAGATGTGCTTAACAAAAGAGAGAAGAAAATGCTATACACAGGTGGATCCAACAGTACCTTCGATGTTTTTATGGTATACTTAAAAAAAAAAAAAAATAGCAACAGCAGTCATGTGGTTCGGGTTTTAATTTCGCGATGCCTGTGCCTCGAGTCTAGGCGGATATTTAAATTACGTGCTTGTAAGGCTGGGAGTGTGTGCTTTAATATACTTTCACTCTCTGTATTAAGGCCCTGACACCCACAGACAGGGGGTAATTCTGGTTGCTGCTATCTCTCCGAGGTGAAGGACTGGCCATGCAGCAGACCTAATATAGTCTGTTATAGTAAACGCCTTCAGTCAGAGGGGTAGACATCTCCCTAACTGATTGAAATGATGTGGCGGTATAACACACACACACACACACACACACACACACACACACACACACACACACACACACACACACACACACACACACACACACACACACACACACACACACACACACACGCACGCACGCACGCACGCACGCACGCACGCACGCACGCACACACACACACACACACACACACACACACACACACACACACACACACACACACACACACACACACACACACACACACACACACACACACACACACACACACACACACACACACACACACATCCATCCTTGACTGAATATGTGAAGCAAGAGGTTAGTCTCTAGAGGAACCCAACTTCCCTCCTCAGTCAAACCTACAACCTAACGTAACCAGCACCTGAATCAACCTTTGTCGTGAGGAACATGTCCGTAACTGGAAGAGAAGTCGACTTTCTTTCTCTCCCTCTCCCCTCGTCACGGTGTCAGGTCATCTGCGCAAGGTCATCTAAGGTCGTATTTATAACTCAACTAAGCTTAAGGGGGGTAAGATTGTTTGTATATACTTGTCTTCAGTCATACAGCCATTAAACACTTCATGATCAAAATAATTAGAGTTAGTGTTAGTGCGTGGTTCATTGATTGGACCTGATGTTGATTAGGTCTTCCTCTGTCTTGTTTTTGTTATATCCTGTCCCGGGACCCTACCTCACCCAGTCCTTTGGTTGGTGAGAAGAGGTCGCGATGATGATAATGATGATGATGACGATGATGAAGTGTCAATTATGGAGACTTGTTAGTAGTAGTTCATAGCTGCATCCCCAGGCTCATGTGAACGTGAACCCAGTACGCTGCAGGCTGATAGCATGAATTGGTTAGGCTCCTTTATTAATGCAACCTCCTCCCCCATTCCGAGGCACGCGTAGGTCAGGTCAGAGGGCGAGAAAGGTCATGGAAGGAGGGTCGGGGAGCGCGTCAAAAGTAGCTCTTGCTCCGAGGTGAAAGGGTGAAGAGGGCTCGTAAAAGTCGACCTGATTATTCCTGTCTTGACGAGTGGGGTGTGGATGAACAGATGGGTGGGTGGAAGGATGGGTGGGTGGATGGATGGATGGGTGGTTAGGTGGATGGATGGTTGGATGGTTGGACTGACTGACTCATTGGCTGATGGATGAATTAATGGGTCGATGGATGGATGAGTTGGTGAATGGATTGATGAAGGGATGTTTAGATGAATAAGTGTACCGAGGGGCTGGCTGATGGATGGATTGATGAATTGATGGATAGATATGTAGATGGATGGATGGACTAACTGACTGACTGGCTGATGGATAGAATGACGGATTGATGGTTGGATGTTTAGATGAATGGATTAATTGGCTGGCTGGTGAATGGCTTGATGGTTTGACTGATTAATGGATGGGTGCTCGGGGTAGATGGGTGGGGTTTATGAATAGACTGATGGATGGATAGCTGGCTGGGAGAACAGATATGAAAGTAGATAGGTGAAAGGACAGAATTTTCATCAAAGTTCACCCGATTGCTGCCGCGCTGAAGAGTGGAGAGCATGGATGGTGGAATGAATGGATGGATGGATAGAAGGATGGATGGATAGATGGATTTACCCACAGACAATGGAGAGTTCCGAGTTGCGAGAGAACGTCTGATGTCAACCAAAGTAAGATACATAAGATGCCCCCCAAAGATGAATGGTTAAAGCCATATAATTCCTTAATGAAGCGCTGAAATTTCTTTCTCTTTCTCTCTCTCTCTCTCTCTCTCTCTCTCTCTCTCTCTAGTATGTATCGAGAAAAAACAAAAAACTTGAAGACGACATAATATATTAGGCCAAAGATCAGAGCGCACACACACACACACACACACACACACACACACACCACTACGAGAGATCTTTCCTAAGTTAATATCGTGTGAAGGCAGCAAGAATAAAATATATACGGTAATTAACGTGATTCTGAAGAGGTTACCTGAGATTACTTCCAACCCCTATATTAAGGGGTCTCTCCTAACCCGAATAAAGTAGATAATAACTACTACTACTACTACTACTACTATTACTACTACTACTACTACTACTACTACTGTTACTACTACTACCACTACTACTACTACTACTACTACTAATAATAATAATAATAAGGTAAAATCAAAGTATTAAAGGGGTTCAGTAACGATAATAATGAAAAGTCAAATTAATACTATCTAAAAATTTCCTTTAAAAAATTAAGAAATCGAAGACTTTTACAATATTTCAGATGAGAAAATATTCAGGTAAGCCAGATTAAAACAGACACAGAAACATGGTAACGATAAAAATAACTAGACAATAAATAACCCATGAAATTAGTAAGGAAAATGAGAAGCGTTGGCTAAAAATAGCAGAGATTTTAGAAAGAGGAATTGAAATGAGGACAAAAAATGTGAGAGAAGCAACCAGACCTGGATCGCAGCCTCGGTGGGGAGAAAAAACTTTATAATTTTCTGGCATGAAGCTTTACAAGTACCCCTGCAATCCATAGTGAAACTGGAGTACTTATTGAACAAAAGGAAGACTAACACAGGAAGTTAATGGGGGTAAATGAGACCAATCTTTATTTTTTAAAGTGTTTTGAAAAGGGGGGGGGGGTTATATGAGAAAGTGAAATAGTAAGACCCAAACGAGTCTGAGTTGGTAGTACACAAAACGAATAGCAACACAAAAACTTAATGGAAGAAATTACTGGAGGGATTAGACGGGAGTGGTGTACATACAGATAAATCAAAGTGAAAGGGTAAGTCGTAGGCCTATCTCTGAGCACTTACTGAACAAAATTTACACTAACACAGTAGCATGATAAAAACTTGAACTTGTATTCTAACAATAGTATATTTAGAAAAGGAAGGCATTTAGAAATAAAAGTGAAATATTTTTCTGTCTCTAAGCTCTCCTAGGCATACAAAAACTAGCACAGCAGTTTAATAAGAGAATTGGAATTTCTGGCCTAAACATACAATCTGTTTAGAAAGTGGGGCGGCATGCATATGGGTAGGAGCAGCCAGATGAAATAGTTAATCTCAGACCGAAAGCCTAAAGTAAAAAGTCTCTAAATTTGACTAGGGACGGGACCTATTATACAGAAGGAGTTTAATGAGAGATTTTGGAACTTGTGTGCTAAAAATAAAAATGTGCGGCGCATACGTGCGGGAGCGGCAGACTATAGTGATTGCTACTTCACTTCACCTCACCTCACCTCACCTCACCTTACCTCCACTACAATCACGGGTGGACCAGTTTTTGCCCTCGCACCTCCATGCATCCACCCTCCTCCCCTTCCCTCCGTCCACCTCCCCTCTTCCACCTTCCCATCTGTATCTTCGTTCTTGTCTCTCCCCTATTTGCTCTTCCTCTCTCCCCGCCTCTTTCTTCCACCGTCTTCCCCCGCATCCTTTCTCCTTTATCAACTCTTCCTTTCCTCCCCACCCACCTCCACCTTCATCACCCTTCTTCTCTCTTCCTCTCCCTTCCGCCTTCCTCTTCACCCTGTCTCCCGCCTCTTCTTTTTCCTCCAATTTCTCTCCCCTCACCTCCTTTCCACCTTCCTCTCCGTCTCTCCTCGTTTTTTCCATGCATCTTTATTTCTCCTCTCCCCAACCTCTTCTTTCTCTCCCCAGCCTCCTCTTCCACCTCGATCACTCCTCACTCCCCTCAACCTGCTCTTCTTTCCTCCCACCAAGCCTTCTTTATTTCTTTTTCCCTTTTTCCTTCTCCTCCTTTCACCTTCCTTTTCCACTGTTTCATCTTCCACTGACTCCTCTTTGTCTCCTCCTGTCCCTTACTTTTTTTTCCTCTCACCCCTGTACCCTCCTTTCCTACTTCTCCCCCTCCTCCCTTCTCTTTTTCCTCATGCTCCTCTTCCCCCTCCTCCTCCTCTACCATAACCTGTACCAGTTTCACCCTAACCAGCATCAATATCTATACCATAACCTCTGCTACCATCATTTTCTCTCATCCTCACCATCATCACCATCATCCTCTGCCTTATCACCATAGCTCCTACCATAACCAGTATCACTTTCTACCATTTTCACCACTGCTGCCATAATTTGCCATCACCTTTGCATCTACTACCCACACCATTACTTACTACCATCTTCTTCATCACCATTTACACCATCACTGTCATGGCCTGTTTCGTCACCACAACACCCAGTCATCACCACAATCACTTTCTGCCATTCTCGCTGTCATTATCAAGTCCGCAGTCACCATCATTACCATAACTTGTACCACCATCACCATCACGACTATCATCATTACCAGCAAACCTCCACCATCAACATTCTTATCCTCTTTCTCCTCCTCGCCCTCGCCCTCCTTCACCTCCTCCTCCTCGTCCTCATCATCATCATCATCATCATTTCCCTCTTGTCCAGATGATACTAAAATAACCAGTAAAGTCACTTCAAAATTACAGTGGCAGCAGTTACAAAATGACCTTAATACTTTAGCAAGCTGGGCAGAAAAATGGCAAATGAAATTCAACACAGAAAAATGTAAAGTACTTCATATTGGAAGTAACAATGTCCATGCAAATTACAAAATGAACAATATTCAGTTATCAAGTACAGACAGTGAAAAGGATCTTGGTGTGATAATATCAAATGACCTAAAACCAAGCAAGCAGTGTACCGATGCGGTAAAAATTGCAAACAAGCTAGTGGGTTTTATTGGAAGAACTTTCGAGTTTAAATCGGAAAAAGTCATACTTGCCTTGTACAACTCGCTAGTGCGCCCCCATCTTGAGTATTGTGTGCAATTCTGGTCTCCGTACTACAGAAAGGACATTGAAAAATTAGAGAAAATTCAGCGAAGAATCACAAAAATGATACCACGACTTAGAAACAAACCATATGAGGAACGCCTTGAAGAACTTAAATTATTTAGCCTAACGAAGCGCAGGTTAAGAGGAGACCTTATTGAAGTTTTCAAAATCATGAAGGGATATGACAACTTAGACATGAATAAATATTTTGATATAGACCGGTCGAGTCAAACCAGAAGTAATGGCTGCAAAATCATGGGAAAGCGATTCCAATCCCACGAAGCTAAATACTTCTTCTTTAACAGAGTTGTAAATATCTGGAACAGATTACCCTCAGATACCGTGAACAGTATCTCAAATGAGACATTCAAAAACAAATTAGACAAGTATTTGCACGAAAATCCTCAGCTGACTCTTTTTCTGTCCGAATAACTTTCTTTTATAGCTACGGTTCTTGTAAGTTCATGCCCCTTTAGTCTACAAGACACCCCGTAAACAATGTACCCGTGCATCACGATATTACCGTATACATTTTCAATTTATTCAGTGCAAACAAAGCAATATAAGCACAGATTAGGATCTGCACAGATAACCCAGTTAACGATCACTACTCTTACTTTCGACCTGTGATGGGCTGTGGATCACTGAGGGTCCATGTTAGTCAAGTGACCACCATCGGGATTTTTTTAATGTACCAGAGGTCACTGCTTCAGGATGAAACTTGTGTACTTGTCCCATATGGGAGAGTTCCCTGTCCCAGTGAAGTGAACGGAGCTAGGGCCTGATTGACTGCTGCCTACCTTAAAAGCGCCAGGCAAGGCTGACGCACCACCCCTAAACATCCACACTGTGCAGTCCCCTCGTGTCGACAGGACACCCCGTAAACTTAACATAGCGTCATGTCACGTCATTATACGTTTTTCGATTTACCCAAAGCAAATGAGGTAATATACAGTAAGCACAGATTAGGATCTGCACAGATAACCCTGAATTAACGGTCACTACTTTTACTTTCGACCTGTGAAGGGATGTGGATCTCTGAGGGTCCCTGTTAGTCAAGTGACCACCATTGGGATTTTTTTAATGTACCAGGGGTCACTGCTTCAGGATGAAACTTGTGTACTGTCCCACATGGGAGAGTTCCTTGTCTCAGTGGAGTGAACGGAGCTATTGCCTGATTGACTGCTGCCTACCTAAAAAGCGCCAGGGAAGGTTGCCGCACCACCCCTAAACATCCACTCTGTGCATTGCACATCCACACTGTGCACTGTGCAGTCCCTTTTTATCTAAGACACCCGTCCTATATACTTTTCAATCTCCCCAATGCAAAGAAAGCAATATAAGCACAGATTAGGATCTGCACAGATAACCCTGAGTTAACGGTCTCTACTCTTACTTTCGACCTGTGATGGGCTGTGGATCACTGAGGGTCTATGTTAGTCAAGTGACCACCATCGGGATTTTTTAAATGTACCAGGGGTCACTGCTTCAGGATGAAAGTTGTGTACTTGTCCCATATGGGAGAGTTCCCTGTCCCAGTGAAGTGAACGGAGCTAGGGCCTGATTGACTGCTGCCTACCTTAAAAGCGCCAGGCAAGGCTGCCGCACCACCCCTAAACATCCACACTGTGCAGTCCCCTCGTGTCGACAGGACACCCCGTAAACTTAACATAGCGTCACGTCACGTCATTATACGTTTTTCGATTTACCCAAAGCAAATGAGGTAATATACAGTAAGCACAGATTAGGATCTGCACAGATAACCCTGAGTTAATGGTCACTACTTTTACTTTCGACCTGTGAAGGGATGTGGATCACTGAGGGTCCCTCTTAGTCAAGTGACCCACCATCGGGATTTTTTTAATGTACTAGGGGTCACTGCTTCAGGATGAAACTTGTGTACTGTCCCACATGGGAGAGTTCCTTGTCTCAGTGGAGTGAACGGAGCTATTGCCTGATTGACTGCTGCCTACCTAAAAAGCGCCAGGGAAGGTTGCCGCACCACCCCTAAACATCCACTCTGTGCATTGCACATCCACACTGTGCACTGTGCAGTCCCTTTTTATCTAAGACACCCGTCCTATATACTTTTCAATCTCCCCAATGCAAAGAAAGCAATATAAGCACAGATTAGGATCTCCACAGATAACCCTGAGTTAATGGTCACTACTCTTACTTTCGACCTGTGATGGGCTGTGAATCACTGAGGGTCCATGTTAGTCAAGTGACCACCATCGGGATTTTTTAAATGTACCAGGGGTCACTGCTTCAGGATGAAACTTGTGTACTTGTCCCACATGGGAGAGTTCCTTGTCTCAGTGGAGCAAACGGAGCTAGGGCCTGATTGACTGCTGCCTACCTTAAAAGCGCCAGGCAAGGCTGCCGCACCACCCCTAAAGATCCACACTGTGCAGTGTGTAGCTTCCACGTTATGTCCACAGACTTCCCATTAACTCAATCTACCGGTTTGTAATGTCATGCCGTAACTATTATTTTATTTGTTTACTTTCTCTTTCAGGTTACTCTATCGGGTAGCTTATAGATAAAGTATTATAGAATGTGACTTTTCCTTTCCAGTGTTTCCTATAAAATTTCCATGTCAGTTTTTCCATGCTGCATGGTGGTTTTTCTCACTTTTTCCTGGAGGGTTTGGTGGTGGGGGGAGCCTTCTTGCTTTACTATCCTTATCCTTCAGCATGTAGAGTTAGATTTTGTAGTCATAGTTTTCTCTAACAAGCAGCCTCGAAAGGACCATAAGGTCTGTTGCTGTTTGCTTTCCTGTGTGTAATCCTGTGTGTAATCATCCTCCTCCTTCCCATTCTTCCATAATCATCATCTTTTTATCTGCACGCTCACAGACAAAGCCATTCATCAACTTCAGTTCAGACTGCATTGTCTTCAGCCTAACCCCCTGATGATGGTAGACGATATTATTTAGTTCAGGAGTGGATTTTTATTCTTGTTACCGTCAGACGATTTGTTTCTTTCTTCCCCCAGACTATTTTTCCAGTAATAATTTTACTATCGACTGTACCATCACTATCGTCAACGTAATTTGATCAGTACAACCACCACGACCAGTCCTCCTTCACTTCATAACTACCATCATCACTGCATACTGTCATAACTTTCTTTCCCATACCTCATCCCTGACACTAAAATGCACGGATATTACCATAACTACCACCATCCCTACCAACATCACTACCAACATCACTACCACCAGCACCCATCCTCTCTCCCCCTGCCGGCACCTCCTACCATCATTTCACTATAACAACCACCACCATCCCAACCACAACTACCACCATCGTCACCACCACTAGCACCCATCCTCTCACCCCCTGCCAGCGCCTCCGCATATTACGACTGCAACTAGTCCTACTACCATCCTAAACCATCATCACTGCCACCATCCCCACCACCACTACCACCATCCCCACCACCACTGTCACCATCCTTACCACCATCCCCACCACCACTACCACCACCACCATCATCTCCATCACTAACACCCATCCTCTCACCTCCAGCCACACACTCACGCATACTCTGAATTATTTTGCGCTTCGTATTTTTCTCAGACAATATTCAGAAAATGATATTACGTTAAAATGGAGAAATTGACGGGCGAAGTGTTCAGTTGGCGGTAAAGCTCAGGTTTATGATGGCTTCATACAGGAATGCTCTCGAGAAATGGCAGAAAAACGAGAAATCTTGTATATATATTGGGGGTCGTGGGAAAAGGAGCGAGTGTGCACCGAATTGTGAGTTTGGAGTTAGGAGAGAGAGAGAGAGAGAGAGAGAGAGAGAGAGAGAGAGAGAGAGAGAGAGAGAGAATACGAAGGTATGAGTTTGTATCCAGAAATTCTCATCATTAACCCTCTCACGATGGGAATAATTCAAGTAGTATTATGTTTCAGCTGGTCAGACGGTTTCATTCATCTGAGAGTGAGTCAAGAGATAATACTGTTGCCATTAACAACTCTTAGTATTCCCTTCCAGCCTAACATAAAATAGAACCATCACCATATTGTCCAGAAAAAAATTAGCCTGATCTGTACTCACATATAATTTCAGCTTTCAAAATTGATCAGATCACAATGGCAGTCATAGGTTCGAGTTTTATTTATTTATTTATTTATTTATTCATTTACTGAGGTTGACAGAGTGTAGGTGGATTCGGTAGGAGTGTTCACTCTACCAACGAACATGGAAACCAGGCTGAGAAGCAGATGGATGTGACATTTTTGGTTATTCATTTCTCCCTTTGTACGTCTGGAAAAATAAAGTGTAGCAGGTCATTAACGCGTAGAAGTATAAAGGGAACAAAAGTCAGGTGGTCACTCGGTCCCCCTACGCCTTTCGCGACAACGCCAAAACCCTGTCGCAAAAAAGGTATATGACTATGATAAATTCGTAGGTATCCCATTCCCTCCCTTTGTGCGAGTCGGAGGTACAAAATTGGATACTACTTGACCCTTGAAATAAAAGGCGATGCGGGTGATAATGTCAGGTCACAGTAGGAGACGGTGCTAAGGAGACACTCTGGAGTTTATGGGGTCAGCTGGGACACATTAAAGAAGAAGAAAAAAGGTTGATGGCTGATGGAGATGGAGACTGACAGTGAGATCTGGATATGCAAAGTTGAAGTAAGTGTGTGTGTGTGTGTGTGTGTGTGTGTGTGTGTGTGTGTGTGTGTGTGTGTGTGTGTGTGTGTGTGTGTGTGTGTGTGTGTGTGTGTGTGTGTGTGTGTGTGTGTGTGTGTGTGTGTGTGTGTGTGTGTGTGTGTGTGTGTGTGTGTGTGTGTGTGTGTGTGTGTGTGTGTGTGTGTGTGTGTGTGTGTGTGTGTGTGCGTGTGCCTGTTTCGTGTTTCGTGGAGGGGCAGATCTCGAAGCGCAAAGGTGAAGCACGGGGAAACAGGAACATAGATAATTCACCTGGATATGTTCAGATGAAAGGGGAGCTCTTTGATATCCCAGGTGAGTAGAGATTACCTGGATATATGGATTAGGACACGTGGAAATGCTCAGGTAAACAAGGGACGTCCAGGTATAAGGGCAGGTATTTACATATGGTTATAATCAGGTGAAGGAAGGAACCTAGGTAAGGTGGGGAATTCCCTGGATTTGAGGAGGTGGATCACTTGTACAAAAGGGGGAACCTCTGGATATAGAAGAGAAGGGGGACGACTGGATGTAGGAAGGAAACACCTGAATATAGGAGGGGAACACCTGGAAATAGGAGTGGGACACTTAGACATAGGACTGGGCACCCTACTTTAGGAAAGGACACCTGGATTTAGAAATTGGACACTTCTATATAAGAATTAGACATCTGGGTATAAGAGGTCACCTGGATGAAGGAGGGAGGAGGACACCTAAATATAGAAGGGATGGGGGACATTAGGATATAGGAATGGACACCTGGAGCCTTGGGTGCGTGTGGGGGAAGGGGATACCTAGATATACCCAAATGACGAAAGGGGACTAAGGGAGGGGGGGAGACTACGACAGAGGAGATCGTGGCGGATATCGCGAGGGTACAAATGTTATGGGGAGACAGGGAGCTGATGTGAGGCGTATATGGACGAAGATGAGCAGAGGGTTTAGGACAGCTATTGTGAACAGATTAACAATGGCCACATATATCCATTTCCTTTATCTCACACATGTTTCTTTCCTTTTTTTCATATTCTTCTTGGATGCATTTAATATTTAGTACCGGTTATATGTATAAAATTATGCAAATGAAGAGAGTGAGACTTACTGTACATATGGCCTTCTTTTAACTATCTCGTTGTTGTTTATCGCTGCTACCAAGGCGATAGGATGTTAAATAATCAGGATCATCGCCATCTGCACCTTATTCCCACTAATCACCAGTGTAAAGGAGATGGTTGCATAGGAGTGCAAGACATGGGAAAACTTAAGTAGGAATAATAATAACAGTGCCCAGGGAAATATTTAGTACAAACAAATGTACCTGTCGGTGCATGCAAAATTAAACTAACAACTTTTAACAAAGATCTCCCACCACTTCCACTGTCATCACCACCACTAACACCACTTCTCTCCGATGACCTATTCTATTATTACCACCACCAAACGACTTTATTCAGCCTAAGATAGAGTTTCTAGAGTTTCCGAACTGGAGGGATTAGATATTGCGTTCAGTATCCCCTTCACTGCTAGAGGCCTCTCAAAGGTTGAATAAAATCGTCAGGCTGTGGAAAGGATTAAATAAAAACGTCATTGGATTGAAGGGGTTCATACTACCACAACCACAACTACCGTCAGTACCACAATCGCGACTACCATTCGCATGCACAAATGCACTTGAGAAGCCGAAAAGTATGTAGTGTAAGTTCACCTATATATATCCTGTTTAGCTTTTTCAACTTAGAGTAATTGGGTAAATAATGCTGGAGATGCTGTACGTGTGTTCATTTGCATATGCGTAATTAATGAACGTAGTCGGTGGTCTTCAGGAGGTTCGGTTCTCTTGGCAGTTGATCCAGTCGTTTTGGCACACACACACACACACACACACACACACACACACACACACACACACACACACACACACACACACACACACACACACACACACACACACACACACACACACACACACACACACACACACACACACACACACACACACACACACACACACACACACACACACACACACACACACACACACACACACACGTTTTACCTTGTGTTTGTAAGACATTTTGATTGCTGAGGAAGCAGAGGCCAGTGATTCTCATCAAGATGATGATTAATTGTAGGAGCAACTTCAAACAACACTGGCTTGCGCAATTATGACAGCCATTAACCCCAAGCAGAAACGCCCATCAAGAGGTCACCACAAGATAAATGACTCAGTCTTCAGAACTGAGATGTACAATATAACTTACTATATAATTATTCTTGTAAGTAAAATCGGTTACTACAGGGAGAACGAGGGACAGGAAATTTGTACACCTTCCTCTTCTCTATTACCAGCAAAAATAATTCTTAGTTACGACAGGAATTTTTTCATAATTTTGTTTGTGAATCCATGTTTAGGTCAACAGTATCTGCTCATCATTGTACTGTACATGGAGGGCGGTGGGTAGTGTCATTTCTTGAGCTGTACAGGACATTCTGAGTCACGGTAAAAAAAAAAAAAAAGGAGTATTGTAGTATGTCGTATTGCAGAAGCTAGTAGTAGTAATAGTATTTATTGTTACTGTTACTATTTTTGTTGATGAGGAGGGTGATGATGGTGGTGATGATGATGATGATGATGATGATGATAATAATGATGATGACTGCGTACAGAGATATTATTTCTGAGTAACGTAATATGACCACCCGTATTTTCATTACATAATTATCAGACGTACCAAGACGTATAAAACTCATCACACAGATCATAATTACCGGACACACCAAAGCACAAGGAATAATGAAAAGACCAATTCCACTCCAACAATACCAGACAATCCGAAACACCTGGAGAAAATTCCCTTGGGTCAGTCGTTGTTGATTCTAATGTTATTTCTGTGACTGACTGCGCCTGCGACGCTACTCTAGTTACATACAGGAAGCAGCATGTACCGGAATATTTAGTTAGTGAATGGAGCTGGGGGTTGTGGGGTCACATGTTCGATCCTGCCTGTTGCGAAGAGCTGGTTAAGTTCATCCAAATCGCTCGTACTAGTGACAGTATTCTCTCGTCGACAGCATCCGCAATGTTGTTCTTGTTGCACAGACGGAGCCACATCTACCCGACCACTTAGTTACTCAGGGTTACTAAACGCACTAAATCACGCAGAAATATGGCTCCCATTTAGCATCATTAGTCGTAGAGGAAACAGCGATACAACTTTTGTCGACCGTACCCGCTATGTCGCTCTAGTTGCATAGACGGAGCCGCCACCAGGGGAGCATGAAACCAATTTATGTGGCCTCGTATGTCGCAGGTAAACAAGCGAACTACAATGACTATTCAGAAGCGAGATGAGCTGGAAGGGGAGGGTTGGGGGGGGGGAAGCTGGAGTGAAGGGGTGCTGGGGGCTGGGGAATGATCTCGGGGGCAGGAGGGAGGGGGTTGAGGTGCTGGGGACTTGGGAGGGGAATGTTCTCGGTAAGGTACGGGGTGGATGTCGCACTTAATTAAAAGGAGGGAGGTGCTTGGGGGATGACATAAGGGCCGAGTGGTTACGACGGGTTCATTTAGGTGGAGGGTCAGAGTACGAGGTCATGTGGTACCGGGCTTTGAACTCATGATGGACCTACGCTAACCTAATCTACCATAGCCTAACCTAATATATTAACATCTAATCTGTCTTAACTTTATCTAATCTAATCCAGCATTAACTACACTCTTGTAGCAATCTAATGTGACCTTATCTAACCTAAACTGTCCTTACATAATGTACCCCAACGTAACATGTCCTAATCCTAACCTAAGCTACCCTAACGTAACCTAACCTAATGTGACCCTATCTAAACTAACCTATCCTAACCTTAATTAAAAAGAGGGCTGTGTGTGTTGGCTGACATAGGGATTGAGTGGTTGTTACAGGTTCTTTTGAGCTTGGGTACGAGGAGGTCGCCTATTGCATTACTGAGTTCTGAACTAAAAGTGGACCTAATCTAAACTAACCCGACACAACACAACACAACACAACACAACCTAACCCTACCCAACCCAACCCAATCCAGTCCATTCTAACCCAATCCAGCCCAATCCAGTCCACCCTAACCTAAAGTACCCAAACCTTTCCTGCTAAAATCAAATTAGTTTAATCTAACCCACTGTAGCCTAATCCAATTGGCTTTCCGCTGGGTTCACGTCCAGATGTGGCTGGGGTTGCAACATCAACAATAACAACCTAAGCTGACCTGGCATGACCTATGGCAGAAGTAGTTGCAACAAGTTCATTTGGTTGGACTGCGAGTGAGGTCATACGGCGCGGGGCTTTGAACTCACAATGGACTTAACTTAAAAATAATAAACTAACAAAATATGACGAGCTCTGATCTAGTCTTGGACCGAGGAGCAAAGAAGGACCTGGAGGCTAAGGATCAAGGGCCGTGACATTAACCCCTTCACTTCCTCATATTAGATAAAATCATCTGACTGAGTGGCGATAGGAAATACAAAATGCTACAGATGTCACCATACTGAAAATGTGGATGATATTCTTTGTAACATCATTTTTTTTTAGCATCTTTTATCCGAACGTCTCTCCTAAGCTAAAATAGATTTGTCTGCAAGAAACTAAATGAGATGCGACACTATTGAAAAGATTAATAAAAGTTTCTGTCCAAAATTTAAAACACTATCCTGCAGTAGCAAGGATGTAGTGGAAAGAAAGAGGAAAAAGAAGAGAGGCCAAGGCATAGAAAAACACTCCTTCCCGGCCGGTGCTTTAGTGACGTGGGTGATAGATAGCTCAGTGAGGAGAGAGAGAGAGAGAGAGAGAGGAACTGTAGGCTACTTGTGTCAAGGCCTCCCTGGATTAACTCAGGGACAAGGCATCTAGCAATAATGAGATAGACAGACATGAACGTAGGTAAGATGCCAGTTAGTGGTTAGTGTTCTATGTATGAGGGATGACTCTTGTATTCACATGTCAAAAGTCTGAGTGAAATCGATGCTCTCTCTCTCTCTCTCTCTCTCTCTCTCTCTCTCTCTCTCTCTCTCATATTTATTTATTTATTATAGGCCTTCAAACTCCTTTGTCAACTTCCCCCCAATCCATCACTCCAAGTCATTCTCTCTCATGTTATCTTGCACTCCATCCTTCCATCATCTTGCTCATCCTCTCTCTTCATTCTCCGAACATTATAGATTTCTTTTAGTATGCTGGTAGTGATGAATGTTGGTAGTGATGATGACTGTTATGATGATAGTGATGGTGTTACCCAGCTTCACCCGGTCATAATTTTCTTTACTGACCATCAAATATTTTCTGGAAGAGTTAGTGATTGCGGTGACTTTGCACATTCTTTGTCAAAAAATAGCATTCAATCTGGCTGGGCTGACCTCTACGTGTCGGGAAAGCTAAACCCTTCAGTACGAGGTCCTACCATAGATGGATAAAAATTAAAAAAAAAGGTCTGGCGGAAGCAGGAATGACAATGACGTAAGTGATTTACAGGGATGTAATGGACACAATTTTTGTCCATTTCAGTACGAAAGGTCTTTCCTAAGTACGAAAAAAAGAAAAAAGCCCAACGGTAGCAGGAAATTGATAAGACTTCATCGTATTCGTGTTAGCCCATTGAGGCAAGGGTTAACGAATCACACGTCCCTAAGGGGCATTATTAACCAATAAACAAACCATACCACAGGGCATCGGTTTATTGGTTATATATATGGTTTGCACCCGGCATAGTAAATGGTTTCCTGAAGTACAGAAAACTTTTCGCTCATCATTCATCTGTAGAATCACATGAAGGTAGCACCAAATCGAGTGTCATGAAAGTAGCACCAGATCAAGGAAATGAGATAGCCAGTCAGTTCGTAGCCTCATATAATCCTACTCACACTAGTTTATACACCTCCCATTACCCCTGCAGCAGTTACGCATCCTCCTCCCACGATTCCGCAAACGGAAGGTCACGTCCTTGGTCACATCAGCAGCCTCGGGACCCGGGCGATAAATCCGATGAGCAGCGATACAGAGGTCAAGAGAGGTTACCCCGAGTTGCCCCGCCCCACTGCTGCAGCCTGGGGAGAGGGGAGGGGGAGGAGGGGTGGCGAGGGGAATAGGGGAGGGGGAGTGGCATGGAGAGTAGGGGAGAGGGGAGGAGGTGGAAGGGCGAGGGGGAGGTTGGGTAAATGGTTATTGCACTCTGCCAGGACTGACGATGCTGGTCTAGAGTGCGAGCTGTTTGCAGAATCGTTTAATCTCAGGCAACTGGTAAAGCAACCAACCAGAATACCAGATAATCCTGACTTTAATCCCCATCTTTTGGATCTGTTCCTGACAAATAATCCAGATCAGTACTGGATAGAGGTATTGTCTCCACTTGGATCCTCTGACCACAATCTCATCAAAGCCTCATTAGTTAGCCCCTCCCCATTCTGAACCTGTCAGGGTGACCCGATGGCACTTTGATAGGGCAAACTGGGATGAATTTAGAAATTATCTTGCTGACATTCCATGGCAGTCTTTCTTCTCTAGTGATGTCAGTTCTACCCAGTCCCACATTTGCGATTTAATACTAGTTGGTATGGATTTATTCATACCAAGTCAACAATTCACTGAAAGATCGAACTCTCCAAAATGGTTTGATGGCAACTGTGTCAGAACAACAGCCCAAAAGTCATCAGCATATAACTATTACTTGAAATCAAAAACATCTGAATCACTCTCTCAATTTAAAATTGCTAGAAACCTTGCAAAAGCTGTAATAAATCTTGCTAAATCAAACTTTCTTCAAAACCAAGCATCAAAACTACTTAACAGCCCTAATGAAAATAGAATATTCTGGTCAACTCTCAATTCTTTCAATAATAATTTTAACAAGTCATCATCCAATCCCCCACTAAAATCTCCAGATGGCAACATTACAAATGACCCGCGTGGGAAAGCAGATATCTTTGCCAGTACATTTGCCAGAAATTCTACCTTAGAGGAAGCCAGCCAGAATGTCCCAGTACTAGAACTTGACTCTCTCGACATTGTTCCACTTAAAATACAGACAAGGTACGTGAAATCCATCCTAAACAATTTACCTACCAACAAAGCTCCAGGCTCAGATGGAATTCCGCCAATTGTTTTGAAAACGTATTTCCCAGAACTTGCCTCTGTTCTTGCAAAATTATTCAGACTATGCATACGTACTTCTTTATTCCCTAACTCATGGAAAGAAGCCAATATCCGCCCAATTCCAAAGGATGGAAGTTCCTCTGACTCCTCTGATTACAGACCAATAGCTGCCACATCTTCTCTTGGTAAGGTTTTTGAAACTGTAATTAATAAGCACATAGTTAAACATCTTGAATCCAACAACTTAATTAGTGATAGACAATATGGTTTTCGCCATGAAAGATCCACCATTGACATACTCAGTCTCCAGACTCATACCATCCATCAATCAGTTGACCTACATGGTAAAACTCATGCAGTAGCCCTGGATATTTCTAAAGCTTTCGACAGAGTCTGGCACCGTTCCTTGTTGTCCAAACTCCCTTGCTATGGACTAAACTCTTTTGTTCCTTTGATTTCCTCATATCGCGGCAATAGAAAAATAAGAGTAAAAGTAGATGATGTATATTCCACTTTCCACACAATTAACGCCGGCGTGCCGCAGGGTTCAGTTCTGGCAGCAACCCTGTTCCTCGTTCATATTAATGATCTCTTATCTGTCACCCACAATCCCATCCATTCATATGCAGATGACTCAACACTTCATAGTTCATTCACACTTAGACATCCATTTACAAAGTCCAATATCTCTAACTCTCACCTCCGTACAGCCATCTCTTTAAATCAAGACTTATCCACGATCAGTGAATGGGGACAAAACAACCCTGTCTCATTTAATGCTAGTAAAACTAAATATATACAATTTACTACTAATAACTGGTGAGTGGGGTGTGCCTGCTGAGATAGATGAGAATGGCAGTGCGTTGGTGGACATTTGTGCTGGGAGGGGGTTGGTGGTAGCCAATACCCTCTTCAGGCATAAAATGATCCACAGGTATACATGGTGAGTGATGAGAAGGGTGGGTGGTGAACTGAATGAAAGGAAGGCAATGATTGATTATGTGTGTGTGGATGAAAGGATGCGAAGATGTGTAATGGATGCAAGAGTTTATAGAGGCTGGGGGAGTAGACTTTCTGACCACTACTTGGTGGTGGCCAGAATTAGGATCCAAGTAAGATGGAAGAATAGAAGAAGGGAAAGACGAGAGGAAGGAGTAGTTGCAAGGAGAGTGGAAAGGTTACAAGAGGATGAAAAAAAGGCAGAGTATAAGAGAGAAATGGAGGAACGATTGGACAAATATGAATTGGAGCAGATGGGGAACGTGTAAGGTGTGTGCAGGATATTTACAGAAGAAATATGTGCAGCATGTGATGTGGTGTGTGTGAAAAGAAGAGAAGACGGAGGGGGGTGCAAGGGACAGCGTGGTGGACTGAAGAGGTGAGACAGACTGTGGCACAAAAGAAGGAGGCATACAATGAATGGATGAGAAATAGGGGCGTGGAAGAAGTTGAGAGGCGGAAGAGAGAGTTATATGCAGAAAGAAAGAGAGAGGTGAAAAGATTAGTAAGAGAGAGTAAGAAGAGAGTGGATGAGGAATTTGGAAGGAATTTGTAAGAAAATGTTCTGGAAAGAGGTGAAGAGAGTAAGACAGGGTGGAAGTGAGGTTAGCAGGGGAGTGAAAGATAAAAATGGTAGATTACTAGTGGAGATGGGAGAAAAAGTGAGCAGATGGAGAGAACACCTTAAGGAATTGTTGAACATACAGGATGGAAGTAATGCGAGTATAAGTGGCTGGGGAATGGCTGGGAGAAGGAGGGAGGTGAGAAGACAGGAAGAAATCAGTAGGATAGAAGTTGTGGAAGCAATGAAGAAAGTTAAATTGGGGAAAACCCCAGGAATTAATGGAGTGTGTGGTGATATGCTGAAGCATGGGGGAGAGATAGTTGTAGAATGGATGTGGAAGATGTGCAGATTGGCCTGGGAGGAAGGTAGAGTCCAGGGGGATAGGAAGTCAGGTATAATTATTCCCTTGTACAAAGGAAAATGGGAAAAAGAAGTGTGTGGTTATCATAGGGGCATTTGTCTTCTTAGTATAATAAGTGTATGGTAGGATATTTATTGACAGAGTTAGAGAAAGAACAGAGGAATTAGTTGGAGAAGAACAGGGAGGCTTTAGGAAGGGAAGAGGTTGTGTAGATCAGATATTCATTCTTAGATCTTTAGAGGAAAAGTTTCTAGAGAAGGGAAAGAAGTTGTATGCGGCTTTCATGGATCTGGAGAAAGCATATGACAGGGTGGATAGACAAGGATTGTGTAAAGTATTAAGAATATATGGAGTAGATGGGAAGTTGTCGAATGCTGTGAAGAGTATGTATGATGGTGCTAAGGCTGCAGTGCGTGTGGATGGTGAACTAAGTGAATTTTTCTCTTTGAAGGTTGGGTTGAAACAGGGATGTGTCATGTCTCCATGGTTGTTCAACCTGTACATGGATGGGGTAATAAGAGGTACAAGGTAGGGTAGTGGATGTTGGAGTGGACCTGGTGAAAGAGGATAGTGTTTGGAAACTCCCTGTACTGTTGTTTGCAGATGATACTGTGTTGTTAAGTGAAGATGAAGGGAAGCTGCAAGGCTTGGTGGATGAGTTTGGGGGAGTGTGTAAGAAACGGAATCTAAATGTGAATGTAGGGAAGAGTAAAGTGATGGTCTTTGAGAGAGGTGAAGTCAGTGAATGTACAGCGAGTTTGGATGGTGAGGAACTGGAAAATGTGAGTACGTTTAAGTACTTGGGTAGTGTGATGAGTAAGGATGGAGGTTTGGGGGGTGAAGTGCTTGAAAGGGTACAGCAGGGAAGAAAGGTTGCTGGTTCTTTGAAAGAAGTGATAAGAAACAGGAAAGTGAGCATGGAAGTGAAAAAGTTACTACATGACAGTATTGTGATACCAACTCTAACGTATGGAAGTGAAGCTTGGACTTTGTTGGAAGGACGCAAGTCAAGAGTGTGAGCAGTGGAAATGAGTTATTTAAGAGGAGCCTGTGGAGTCACATAGAGAGACAGGCTGACGAATGAGGATATAAAGGAGCGTTGTGGTGTGGATGTGGATGTGATAGGAAGCGTTATGAGGAACACACTGAGGTGGTTTGGCCATGTGGAGAGGAAGGAGGGTGAAAGACTGACGAAGAGAGTGTATGTGAGTGAGGTGGAGGGGGGAAGAGGGAGGGGGAGGCCGAGAATGAGATGGAGGGATGGGGTGGAGAGGTATATGAGAGAGGGGGGTGTGAGTTGGGAGCAGGGCAGTGATATGGCGGGGGACAGGGCGACGTGGAGGCGATTTGTTTGTGGCCACCCCAAACGGGATTGAGGCGTCTGGCAACAGATAGATAGATAGATACTAATAGTCAGGTATTGCCAGAATCGTATATTACCTTCAATGCTAAAAATATCCCCATTTCCAAAAGCATTGAAATTCTCGGCGTCTCGCCTAACAGTGCCCTCAGCTGGACCTCTCATATTAGATCACTTGCTAAAACCGCCTCAAAGAAACTTGGATTATTGTACAGAGTCCGTAGCTTCTTCACTGACGAGCAGTTAGCTATAATTTATAAGAGTCATGTGCGCTCTCAGCTTGAATACTGCTCACCCCTGTGGTGATGTGGAGAGGTTGCATTAAAACAAGTAGACAAGATTCAGAACAAAGCTGTTAGAATGATTAATAACCCTGCTATTACTAATAAACTACCTCCCCTACAGGTAAGAAGGAATGTTGCCTCCCTTGCGTTATTTTACAGATATTTTTACAGCAAATGCTCAGACGAAGTTGCGTCCATAGTGCCACCTCTCCATGCCTCCCCTCGTGCTACACGGGCAGCTGGCAGCGCTCATGAGTGGAATGTCACTCAGCCATACTGCAGAACTTCTGCCTTTCAGAATTGTTTCATTCTCCGAACTGCATCTCTCTGGAACTCGCTTCCCCAGAGTTGTTTCCCTCCAGACTTCAACCTGCTGCTGTTCAAGTCTAATTGTCACAGATATTTTATGAACAGAGGACACCAGTAATTTGGTGCATGGATTTGTTTTTGTTTTTTTTATTCATTTGTTTTTCCTCCCTCTGTTCTGTTATTTAAAAAAACAAGAAAAAAAGACGGGGGCAAGTTTTTATCTGGGATAGCTGATGGATGGATGACATTGTACTGTACCTTGTATCCTCGCTCGCCCTGTTTTGGTTTTTCTTTTTGTGCCAGTCGTACGTTATCGTCATCGTCATCAATCGTCATCAGTAGCATGACAACATTAACACTATAGTTCATTTACTTTAACTTGGACCTTACTTCACGTAGCTCAGAGGCAGAAATAGACAATAATGTGGCTCTATATACCTCCTGTAACATTTACTCGTGATTAGCACCATGTTCCTGTCAATCTATTGTTATAGCTCGGCTTTCAAGATGGAAGGATAAAAATTTTAGGCCAAGATAAAGGGAGCAGAATATGGTGGCAAATGCACCTTTTTCATGACCCCAAACCCTAATCGATTCGTAGTTTCGTGCCTGACCATTGTTGGGGGAAGGGTTCATTCTTTATCCTTCTCCTTCACCTACCAGGGAGATCCGATTCTGTTGTGAGCAGCATGTGGGTCAGTACATATAAACAACAATGAGTCGAAAAACAGGAAAACGCGGAAATAAAGAAGTATGGGAAATATCTAGGAGAACCAGTCATCAGAGTGTCGAGCAAAAATATACTGTACATCCATTTTCTCATCATATATTTATGCCTTCAGAAATCTCGGTAAAAATAAACGTTCATATTCATTCCTTATTCAAGCATTCAGAACTGTCGGTAAGGAATGAAATGGACAGTGTAGTAAGGAAGAAAATCTCCACCCTTTATCACAGACAAAATTCTCGACAAGGAATGAAACAGAAAGCAGTTACAACAGCAAGAAGGATATGCTCACCTTATCCCACCTTGACTTTACAGATAAAGTTCTCAGTGTGTGTGTGTGTGTGTATATATATATATATATATATATATATATATATATATATATATATATATATATATATATATATATATATATATATATATATATATATATATATATATATATATTTATTTATTTATATATATATATATATATATATATATATATATATATATATATATATATATATATATATATATATATATATATATATATATATATATATATATATATATATATATTGTTACGGAACAGAGAAAGATAATGTACACTTTAAGTGAGAATATTAAAAATCACTACTGTCCCGTAAAGTTCCAGGTTCGAAACAAAAGAGGTAGGTAAAATTACAAGTTAAAGTTTAATGCTCAAATTAACAACAAAACATTCAGGACTCATAAGGATAATGTAATGGCAAAAAACAGGTTAAATATATGGTTAACTGCAATAGCCTCTATTAACACGAAGTTAGCATGAGTAAATTTATTTAAGTCAGCCCTGATAAAATGAGAATACCAGATAATACTCAGTGAATGCAAGATGTATTATTACAGATACAAAATATTATTTATAAGGGCTGACACCCAAAACACATGAATCACAAAAACCTTACTAGGCCCAAGAATTAACACATTACGCTACACAGTACAAGAAAAAATGAAATAACAGTATACTCAAATTACACAGCTGCTAGATGGTTGGAGACTTCCTGAGCACTCACAATAATAACAACTGTACAGGGGAGGACAGAGATGTGAACAAAATGAGGAGTAGATCTAAGTGGCAATAATGCAGAGACTGAGCTCTTTATATAGGGGCCGGCAGAGCTTGATACAACTTGTAAGAAGGACGCGCAAATGAAGCCATAGGGGACAGAGTTGACAATCCTGCTCTGAACAACAGAAAGAACGACTTACTCTACGATAAGGGTAGAAGGGGGGAGTGAGGTAGAACACGCTCGTGATCAAACATGCAGCATACTGTACGTTAGAATTACACAAAGGATGATGAAATCATAGGCTATGTAACACCTCCCCACATAGAAAAAGAAATTTACAAAGGAAATTTCTTATTACTCTAAAACAATCTGTCTAAAGTCTAGATAAGCAATCTGCAATAACATTTTCTTTCCCCTTGACATGTTATATGTCTAATGAATACTCCTGAAGAAGTAGACTCCATCTTGTCAATCTCTGATTTTTATCTTTAAACTTACTAAGGAATTTTAGTGGGTTATGATCGGTATAAATGACTATGGGGTCAAAACCAGAACACAAATAAAATGAAAAATGCTGTAAACCCAAAATCAAGGCCAAAAACTCTTTCTCAATAGTTGAGTAGTTCTTTTGAGGTGGAGTGAACTTCTTACTGTAATAAGATACAGGGTGTTCAATACCCTGATCATCCTCTTGCAGCAATACAGCCCCAGCTCCTGTATCACTTGCATCAACAGCCATCTTAAAAGGCTTAGCAAAATTTGGAGTAGCGAGCACTGGCTGACTTAATAGGATAGCTTTAAGTTTGCTGAAAGAGGATTCACAGTTATCGGTCCAGACAAATTTAACTCCCTTTTTCAGTAGGTCTGTAAGTGGTGATACAAGAATTGAAAAGTTAAGAACAAATCTCCTGTAATAACCTACCATTCCCAAAAATCTTTGTAGCTCTTTCCTACTTTTAGGTCTAGGAAGATTACTTATAACCTGAACCTTAGCTGCTGGTGGTGCAACATGTCCATCACCAATTACATACCCAAGGTACTGAACTTTAGCTTGACCAGACTCACACTTTGATAAATTAGCTACAAGATTAGCCTGAACCAAACGCTCAAGAAATTTACTGACATGGCATAGGTGATCTTTCCAGTTGTCACTGAAGATTAATACATCATCAATATAAACAACACACCCTGCCAAACCCTCTGTTACAACATTCATGAGCTTCTAAAATGTGGCTGGTGCATTCTTCATACCATATGGCATTACAGAACATGCAAAAGTCTTTCCTAGTGTTACAAAACATGAGATCTCCCTAGCACGTTCAGTCATAGGTACTTGCCAGTATCCCTTTAAAAAATCAAACTTTCTTATGTACCTAGCCTTTCCGATCTTGTCAATGCAATCTTCCACGCGAGGGAGAGGGTAAGTGTCTGTTTCGGTGATCTGATTAACACGTCTGTAGTCGATGCAAAGCCGCTGTGACCCACCTGGCTTAGGGACTAGAGTGACAGGAGAACTCCACTCGCTCTGACAGGGCTCAATCATCTTGTGGTCCAACAGGTAGCCAAGCTCCTTCTCGATGAGAGGAACTTTCACTGGGTTCACACGGTAAGGAGGCAATTCAATTGGCTTTGCGTCTCCAACATCGACATCATGCATCAACACAGTGGTTCTTCCTGGAGTGGCACGGAACACTTGTGGGTACTCCTGCAGTAATGCCGAAAACTCCTGCCTTTCCTCGGGAGGTAGATGAGAAAGCTTAGTCTGGAGATCATTCATGATATCAGGATTCTTCCCCAAGCTATCACTCAGGCTCATGCTGCATGGGAGAACTTCACTTGCAGACTTGGGTGGAACAGCTACAGTGCAGACTGGGTTATTTTCGTCCCGCCTGTGATATAACTTTAGCATGTTGATGTGACAAAGTTGCTTGTTCTTTCTACGATCTGGTGTGGCGATGACATAGTTGACATCACTGAGTTTCTTCTCCACGAAATAAGGACCACTAAACTTGGCTTGAAGAGGTTGCCCATGCACCGGTAGCAGAATCAAAACCTGATCTCCTGGCTGAAAGTGGCGTAACCTGGACTTCTAATCATACCAAATCTTCATCTTCTCCTGAGCAGCTCCTAAATTCTCTCTCGCCAGCTGTAAAGCAGTGGACAGCCGTTCTTTGAACTTCATCACATACTCCAGCAGGTTGACGTCATCTTCCTCCGACAGCCAGCATTCCTTGAGTAGCTTAAGGGGTCCTCTTACTTCATGGCCAAACAGTAGTTCAAAAGGTGAGAAGCCCAGTGATTCATTTGGAGATTCTCTTGCGGCAAATACAACGAATGGAAGACCTACATCCCAGTCTTTCTGATGTTCCAAACAGTATTTCTTGAGCATCGATTTGAGTGTTTGATGATATCTCTCCAACGCTCCTTGGGTCTGGGGATGGTAAGCTGAAGACGTGATCTGGGTGATGCCCAACTCTTTCAGAGACTGCTTGAAAACATTTGACATGAAATTACTTCCCCGGTCTGACTGTACCTCCTTGGGCAGACCAAACTTTGTGAAGAACCCTAGCGTTTCCTTAACCACGTTCTTTGCTGAGATATTTCTAAGTGGAATGGCTTCAGGATAACGAGTAGCCATATCAATCAGGGTCAACACATAAGAAAATCCTGAAGAAGTCTTAGGAAGAGGGCCCACAATATCCACCAACACACGGGTGAAAGGCGCCTCAAAAGGAGAAATGGGAACTAGAGGTGCAACCTTTTCGGTCTGATTACACTTCCCCACAACTTGACAGGTGTGACAAGACTTACAATACCAGGAAACATCCCTGAAGATACCTGGCCAGTAGAAGTGTTTCAAATTGCGTGAGACAGTCTTCCTTACTCCAATGTGTCCTGCCAAACTGGAATCATGAGCCACTCTAATGATATCCTGCCTACAAACACGAGGGATAACAACTTGATGTACAGACGTCGGAATAAGTTCGTTTCCTTTTCCGTGGACTAAGGTGTTTGTAATACTGCTCGATGGAGAGGTATCCCCTCCCCCTCCCTTCCTCATAGTCCCACACTCCCACCCAACCCCCCTAATTTTCTCTCCGACCCCTTAACTCCACTCGGTACCCTCCATACTCTCGCTCACAGCCAGCTAGGGGTTTCTGTACTTCAAGCACCTCTCTGATTACGTGTAGTCCGAACAACTAATAAAGAGATAGTACAGTATATATCATAAACCATGTTAGGAAAAGATTTACTACATACAGAGAGAGAGAGAGAGAGAGAGAGAGAGAGAGAGAGATAAAAGACAGGAAGCGACAGGCGGAGAGGGAGAGCGAGTGGAGAAATGAGGAATGAGAGGGCAGTTACGGAGAAAATAAAAAGGGGAGAGGCAAGGAGAGAAAAACGAGAGTTAAGAAAAGAGACAGACAGTGAGAAGAGATAGAGGTGAAATGAGATACAAGCAGTGTGAAAGGGAAAGAGAAAAGGGAGATTTGAATCGAAAGGCCGGGAGACAGGGAAGTAGAGACAAAAGGGGAGACAGCTGAGAGAAAATGGGAATGGAGCAAACATAGAAACAGGAATAACAAAAGGAGAAAGTGGGAAAGAGAGCTACGGAACGGAATACTAAGAACGATAATGAGGAAAATTAGAAAAGAAAGCAATGTAACAAGGAGTAGGAAAAAAGTGTTATTCTGGCAAGGACGCAGGGAAAGAACTAAGCAGGATAAGACGAAAGCATTGAGGCTGAGTAGAACGAATGACATTAAAGTAAAAACGGAGGGAGAGAAAGAGAAATTAGAGAAATTTGCGGAGAGAAAGTAGAGATTAAGGGTGGGAAGAAAATAGGTTACTTTTTAGGGCAAGAAAAAGGAGGGAGATGTTAAGAAGGGAAGACAAGGGAAGGGACAGGGAGGGAGGAAGGGAGGGAAAGACAGTGGGAAGAGCGGAATGGAAGAAGAGATTTCGGGTGACAGGGAGAGACGGAGAAAGAAGAGAGAAAAAGGAGCATGCAGTTATTACTGAGGAAAGAAAGCGGTGAAGGAAATGGATTTAGTACAGGTAAAGAAATACGGAGAGTAATGAAAAAAAAAAAAAAAAAAAAGTAACACATGTAATAGATGTAAAAGTAAGACAAAGTTATGACACAGGGAGGGAGAAAGAAGAGTGAGGTAAGGAGGGAGTGACAGAGGGGAAGAGACGAAGGAAAGGAAAGAGAGGGAGGAAGATACGAACTGAGCAGATAGCTATAAAGAGGGGAAGGAGGGAAAAGGAAACTGCGGATGAGACAAAGGGTCCAGAGAGAGAGAGAGAGAGGGAGAGGGAGG
Source organism: Coenobita brevimanus (assembly GCF_032717465.1). Classification (NCBI taxonomy): domain Eukaryota; kingdom Metazoa; phylum Arthropoda; class Malacostraca; order Decapoda; family Coenobitidae; genus Coenobita; species Coenobita brevimanus. The sequence continues at coordinate 37,804,033 of NC_136977.1, forward strand.
GGCAGTACACAGACAGGCACAGACAGGTCGACAAATGTTCAGAAAGTGTGTGTGTGTGTGTGTGTGTGCTTCCGTCCCTGCGTCACTTCTATAACATTGTTCCATTTTTTCACCTGTTTTCCTCTTCTCTGCTTTAGTTTCTCCTCTCACTCACTTTTTTTTTTTTTTCAGTATTTCTCCTGATTGTTCTTACCATTCCAAGTCTCTCTCTCTCTCTCTCTCTCTCTCTCTCTCTCTCTCTCTCTCTCTGTAGAAATAAAATAAAGAGAGTGTTCTCACAGTCTATATCTCCTTAATACGGCCACTTCCTCAGTTACTGTGGAGTTTTGGTCGACATACATCGACTTGAAAAGAGTTCAGGAGACTAAGGTATCAGGTTCGCCTGAGGGCTGTGGGACTTTTTTAGTACAAACTCGTACACTACGAGGTCAGCTCATTAAAGTGTTTAAAATTTGAATGGGTTTCACAATCATTACATAGAAAGTTGCTTACTCTTAACATGGACTCGGCACACAACCATGGTTGGGAGCTGTAAATGGAAAAAAAAATAAAATACCAGCGGAATTACGTGAAAACTTTTTCACGTGCAAGATCAGCTCCACATGGAACTGACTCAACATTGACGTTGTTAACACCACGGTACAGAAGTTTAAAGGGATTCTTCGGCAGGATCTTACGCCAGAATAAATGTGAACTGGATATGCATTGCCAGGCAAACAATAAGTATCTCCACGGTATGGGCTGCATAGTCATTAAGATCCTAACTTTTTCTTGTAACTCCTCTGTGTGTGTGTGTGTGTGTGTGAGAGAGAGAGAGAGAGAGAGAGAGAGAGAGAGAGTGTAAAAGGCGTGTCTACTATCGCAACATTTAATCACAGCAGATTTATTCTCTCTCTCTCTCTCTCTCTCTCTCTCTCTCTCTCTCTTTGTGTGTGTGTGTGTGTGTGTGTCTGTGTGTGTGTGTAAAAGAGGTGTCTGCTACCGCAACATTTAATCACAACAGACTAATGCTCTCTCTCTCTCTCTCTCTCTCTCTCTCTCTCTCTCTCTCTCTCTCTCTCTCTCTCTCTCTCTCTTTCTGTGTGTGTGTGTGTGTGTGTGTGTGTGTGTGTGTGTGTGTGTGTGTGTGTGTGTGTGTGTAAAAGAGGTGTCTGCTACAGCAACATTTAATCACAGCAGATTTATTTCTCTCTCTCTCTCTCTCTCTCTGTATGTAGTAAACCTTTTCCTAACTTGGTTTATGATATTTACTGTACTATCTCTTTATTAGTTGATCGGACTACACGTAATCAAGAGGTGCTTGAAGTACAGAAACCCCTAGCTGGCTGTGAGCGAGAGTATGGAGGGTACCGAGTGTAGTTAAGGGGTCCGAGAGAAAACAGGGGGGGGGGTTGGGTGGGAGTGTGGGACTATGAGGAAGGGAGGGGGAGGGGATACCTCTCCATCGAGCAGTGTTACAAACACGGAAAAGGAAACGAACTTATTCCGACGTCTGTACAACCTCCCATTCACAGTCGGCTGATGGCGTTGGGGGTCTCCACTTCCTCATAAGTACTCCTGACTTTATATAATAACAAGTAGAAGCACCGGCTGACTCTTCCTCACTGCAAGCAGAGTTAGCTAGACCTTTCAACTCAGGGTCAGCAACCTGCAACTCAACCAACTCTTGACGAGACAAATTATCAACACTACGCGGTACTGCCTCATCTGGTGAGTGGTCCAAATTAGCAAGAAAAGTGTCAGCTAGGATAACATCATCATCATCATTATACTCTAAGTCACCAGTAACTTTAGACTTAGCCCTAGTGACAGCACATGCAGGGAACACATCAGGGACATCACAATCCTGGGCCGCAGCCACTGGCTCACTAGACAACTGAGGAGCTGGACACACTCGGCTTCCACCAATATTATTCCCAAGTAAGAAAGTTACACCTGACATTGGGAGTGTCTCAACCAACCCAACCATAACGGAACCATTAACAAAACCAGACTCTAAATTCACTCTGCACAGAGGGACAGAGAAGTAATTATTCCCTACACCTTGTAAGATTACAGTTTCATCAAAGGAATTAACATTAGAGCCTAGAACACTGGTCAGCATAAAGGATTGGCAAGCACCTGTATCACGATATATTTTAACTGATTTCCTGTCATTACTGTCCAGAGGACTGACAAAACCTTCAGACAGGAAATTAGCACATGAACTCTTGAGAGTGTCACCCACGTTACTGCTCAAAAGAGGAGCTCCATCATGAGAATTTAATTTACCCCTCAAAGCAGGTTCAGTTAACTCAGATAAAGAATTCTGGGAACTCTCAAGGGTGGACACTAGACCAATTGACTGAATATTTAAAGACTCCTTTTTGTTCACATCACGCTGTCTCCTGAAACATTTCTCCGTAGTATGACCAAGCTTACTACAATAAGTACATTTACTTTTCTGAAATCTAGAGGTGAAGCTGGTATTTACTTCCTGAGAAACATCATCTTTATTCTCTTTCCTGTTACCTGTACTCTGAGTAGAGGCAACGTACTTACTCTCAGCTTTCCCTTTTTTCTCTAGAATATCTCTTGTGAGTGAGAACATATTCATCAGCTAAAACTGCAGCATCGGACAAATTATCTATTCTTCTCTCATCAAGATATAGGCTTACATCTTTATTAATACACCTTTTGAAGTCCTCCAGCAATATCATCTGCTTAAATTTGTCAAAATCAGAATCCACATTCTTAGAATTTAACCACTGCTCTAACAGATCTTCTTTGATTTTTGCATACTCAACATGGGATTACTTATCTTGCTTATAAGTTGTCCTAAATTTTACTCTATAGGCTTCAGGAACAAGCTCATAGGCCTTAAGAATCAAGCTCTTAACTACATCATAATTATCAGATTGATCCTGAGGCAAAGATGCATAAGTTACTTGAGCTTTACCGGTGAGAACAGTTTGAAGGAGTACTGGCCAATACTTTTTAGGCCAATTAAAACCTGTAGCTACCCTCTCAAACAACTGAAAATACTTTGTTAAATCAGATTCATTAAAAGGAGGGACAAGTTTAACATATTTAGCCACATCAAAATCATCAGAGCTAGATGATCCAGTTCCACCTTGTTTCATGCGATACTCATGGTCTGCCTGAATCCTAGCTAGTTCAATTTGTGCCTGAGCCTGTGCCTGTGCCTCCTGAATACGAGCATTTGCCTGAAATTCAGCCTCCTGAATACGAGCCTGAGACTCCGCCTCCTTAGCCTGAGACTCAGCCTCCTTAGCACGAGTCTGAAACTCAGCTTCCTTAACACGAGCCTCCTGCAGAGCTAGCTGTAACTTAGCTATTTCAATCTGCGTTTGCTCATTTGGAGGAGGTACATTAAACAAGCTTTTATTAATCATGCCAACAATTTGATCTTTAGAATGATGAGAGTGAACTGCAATTCCCAATTGTTGAGCAACAAGCTTAAGTTCATTCTTTGTTCTGTTTTCTACATCACTCACTGTTTGCACATTTGACAAAAAATCTTTGGCTTCATCAAGCGTAGTAATAGTAGACATCATGAATAAATCACAGTCACAAAATATCAAGCAATATCGTTATGACAATATCCTGAATATCCTGATAAGAGGTCGCCAAATTTATGTTACGGAACAGAGAAAGATAATGTACACTTTAAGTGAGAATACTAATAATCACTACGGTCCCGTAAAGTTCCAGGTTCAAAACAAAAGAGTTAGGTAAAATTACAAGTTAAAGTTTAATGCTCAAACTAACAACAAAACATTCAGGACTCATAAGGATAATGTAATGGCAAAAAACAGGTTAAATATATGGTTAACTGCAATAGCCTCTATTAACAGGAAGTTAGCATGAGTAAATTTATCTAAGTCATCCCTGATAAAATGAGAATACCAGATAATACTCAGTGAATGCAAGATATATTATTACAGATACAAAATATTATTAATAAGGGCTGACACCCAAAACACATGAATCACAAAAACCTTACTAGGCCCAAGAATTAACACCTTACGCTACACAGTACAAGAAAAAATGAAATAACAGTTATACTCAAATTACACAGCTGCTAGATGGCTGGAGACTTCCTGAGCACTCACAATAATAACAACTGTACAGGGGAGGACAGAGATGTGAACAAAATGAGGAGTAGATCTAAGTGGCAATAATGCAGAGACTGAGCTCATTATATAAGGGCCGGCAGAGCTTGATACAACTTGTAAGTAGGACGCGCAAATGAAGCCATAGGGGACAAAGTGTTCACAATCCTGCTCTGAACAACAGAAAGAACGACTTACTCTACGATAAGGGTAGAAGGGGGGAGTGAGGTAGAACACGCTCGTGATCAAACATGCAGCATACTGTACTGTACGTTAGAATTACACAAAGGATGATGAAATCATAGGCTTTGTAACTATATATATATATATATATATATATATATATATATATATATATATATATGTATATATATATATATATATATATATATATATATATATATATATATATATATGGAGCCTTTGTGGTACAGTGGTAGTGTGTGTGTGTGTGTTTTCGTACACGGGAGAACGAGGGTTCGCGCCCCGCCAGAATAATAAAGTTTGGGAGCGTTCTTCCGGCCACGCATTGCTTTGGCGAACATATGGGGTGCTGTGGTTGAACCAGTGTCACGTACTATAAAGTATGCTTGCACCCAGTCGGCTTGCGTGAGCCGATTACACTTGGTTCACTGACTACACATGCATCGAAAGCCACTCCAACACTACAATCACATTTACATGCACTTCTCATCCTACATACACTCTCTACCAGGCAGCCTAACGGCCGTAGTCTTAAACTGTGGGCAGGCGTTCACCTTGCCCTATCCGTATCTTTTGGTAATCTTAACACACGAAAGGTAGAGCGTTCCCTGGTGAACGAAAAACCGTAGCGTGGTAATGGAACCGCAGGGAGCCCCATAGCATTCCTTCGCATGCGCCTTTGCCATATTATAGCAGCCTTGTGCAAAGAAAACTATGTAGAATTTGATGGACCCTATGGTGTGTGTGATGGGAATTTTAATTTAATGATAAAAACATCGTGTAAAAAAAAAATGAGCATTTAATATTTTTTTCGTTTTAAAAGACTTCATCGCTTCTCCGGAGATGGTTAATTTACAACGAGACACAAACAAAGATGAGATACTGTATCCACCTCCAATTCATTTAGCACTATTTCTACTAAGCTGATTATACTGTATCCACTTCCAATTAATTTATCACTATTTCTACTAAGCTGATTATTAGATATGGTGCATGATACTTGTATAATAGTTTGATTAGTTCATGAAATGGTTCCTACAGTAAAGAATGGTCGAGTGCTACCTAAACAGACGAATCGTGCACAGCCCGTTAGTTTGAATTTCGAAGTCTCACGTTTGCCTTTGGTAATCTTTTATAAGTCCGCACTATTTAGTTTTGGCTTGGCAATATATTTTCCTGGTGTATTTTGGTGTGATCTGAACGAATTTGACCTTTAGTTTCGTTGCTAGTGATTGGTTTTCAAATTAACCCCTCCTCCCATGTGTCTTTTTGGGACTAGTGGGATTTCGGGATTCTGGGTGGGAAAAACGGCAAAAAACAAGCGTTAGGGGCAGATATGTTGTCAAAATCAGTATGACCAGCCAAGGCATATTCTAGGGTTATTACTGACCGCATGAACCCCTTTGAAGCTATGCCTGACACCGATTTTTTCTTACGGTACGGATTCTCCAGTTAAGAGACTATATTGTATGTCAATCTGAGAACCTGTCATATTCTTTTTTTTGTTTTAAGATTTTAAATTTTAAAATTAATCAGTGTTACCTACCGTATGGAAGCGAGGCGTGGACCTTGCAAGAGGGGAACAAGTCAAGAGTGAGAGCAGTGGAAATGAGTTACTTGAGAGGAGCATGTGGAGTGACGTGGAGGGACAGGTTGACGAATGAAGAAGTGAAGGAACGTTGTGGGGTAGATGTGGATGTGGTTGAAAAGATTAGGAGAAATACACTGAGGTGGTTTGGACATGTGGAGAGAATGGAGAATGAAAGACTGACTAAGAGGGTGTATGTAGGTGAGGTGGAGGGAGAGAGAGGGAGGGGTAGACCGAGGATGAGGTGGAGGGATGGAGTTGAGAGGTATATGAGGGAGGGGGGGGTGAGTTGGGGGGAGGGGAGTCAAATGGTGGGTGACAGAGTGACTTGGAGGCGTTTTGTCTGCGGTCACCCTTTGCGGGATTAGGGCGTCGGGCTATAGATAGACAGATAGATAGACCTACTGTTTGCCGCACCTACCCACACGAAGGGGTGCGCTCTCCCACTTTCAATTTACCACTTGCGTTGAAGGTGTGAACTTCCTCTTCGAGCGGGGTGCGGGAAGGGTAACCTCTGCCCCTAGTTTCAAGACTATGGGCGTAAGCCACTTGGTAGTGATACATAGGCTGTATCGTCCCCACTTCGGTCGGGATAGGCCGGTCCTGCAGTGGACACTCAAACGACTGATGAGATGAGATATATATATATATATATATATATATATATATATATATATATATATATATATATATATATATATATATATATATATACATATATATATATATATATATATATATATATATATATATATATATATATATATATATATATATATATATATATATATATATATATATATATTGTTACGGAACAGAGAAAGATAATGTACACTTTAAGTGAGAATATTAAAAATCACTACTGTCCCATAAAGTTCCAGGTTTAAAACAAAAGAGTTAGGTAAAATTACAAGTTAAAGTTTAATGCTCAAACTAACAACAAAACATTCAGGACTCATAAGGATAATGTAATGGCAAAAAACAGGTTAAATATGTGGTTAACTGCAATAGCCTCCATTAACACGAAATTAGCAAGAGTAAATTTATCTAAGTCAGCCCTGATAAAATGAGAATACCAGATAATACTCAGTGAATGCAAGATATATTATTACAGATGCAAAACATTATTAATAAGGGCTGACACCCAAAACACATGAATCACAAAAACCTCACTAGGCCTAAGAATTAACACCTTACGCTACACAGTACAAGAAAAAATACAATAATAGTTATACTCAAATTACACAGCTGCTACATGGTTGGAGACTTCCTGAGCACTCACAATAATAACAACTGTACAGGGGAGGACAGAGATGTGAACAAAATGAGGAGTAGATCTAAGTGGCAATTAATGTAGAGACCGAGCTCATTATATAGGGGCCGGCAGAGCTTGATACAACTTGTAAGAAGGATGCGCAAATGAAGCCATAGGGGACAAAGAGTTGACACTCCTGCTCTGAACAACAGAAAGAACGACTTACTCTACGATAAGGGTAGAAGGGGGGAGTGAGGTAGAACACGCTCGTGATCAAACATGCAGCATACAGTACGTTAGAATTACACAAAGGATGATGAAATCATAGGCTATGTAACACCTCCCCACAAAGAAAAAGAAATTTACAAAGGAAATTTCTTATTACTCTAAAACAATCTGTCTAAAGTCTAGATAAGCAATCTGCAATAACATTTTCTTTCCCCTTGACATGTTGTATGTCTAATGAATACTCCTGAAGAAGTAGACTCCATCTTGTCAATCTCTGATTTTTATCTTTAAACTTACTAAGGAATTTCAGTGGGTTATGATCGGTATAAATGACTATGGGGTCAAAACCAGAGCACAAATAAAATGAAAAATGCTGTAAACCCAAAATCAAGGCCAAAAGCTCTTTCTCAATAGTTGAGTAGTTCTTTTGAGGTGGAGTGAACTTCTTACTGTAATAAGATACAGGGTGTTCAATACCCTGATCATCCTCTTGCAGCAAAACAGCCCCAGCTCCTGTATCACTTGCATCAACAGCCATCTTAAAAGGCTTAGCAAAATTTGGAGTAGCGAGCACTGGCTGACTTAATAGGATAGCTTTAAGTATGCTGAAAGAGGATTCACAGTTATCGGTCCAGACAAATTTAACTCCCTTTTTCAGTCGGTCTGTAAGTGGTGATACAAGAATTGAAAAGTCAAGAACAAATCTCCGGTAATAACCTACCATTCCCAAAAATCTTTGTAGCTCTTTCCTACTTTTAGGTCTGGGAAGATCACTTATAACCTAAACCTTAGCTCCTGGTGGTGCAACATGTCCATCACCAATTACGTACCCAAGGTACTGAACTTTAGCTTGACCAAACTCACACTTTGATAAATTAGCTACAAGATTAGCCTGAACCAAACGCTCAAGAAATTTACTGACATGACATAGGTGATCTTTCCAGTTGTCATTGAAGATTAATACATCATCAATATAAACAACACACCCTGCCAAACCCTCTGTTACAACATTCATGAGCTTCTGAAATGTGGCTGGTGCATTCGTCATACCATATGGCATTACAGAACATGCAAAAGTCTTTCCTAGTGTTACAAAACATGAGATCTCCCTAGCACGTTCAGTCATGGGTACTTGCCAGTATCCCTTTAACAAATCAAACTTACTTATGTACCTAGCCTTTCCGATCTTGTCTATGCAATCTTCCACGCGAGGGAGAGGGTAAGTGTCTGTTTTGGTTATCTGATTAACACGTCTGTAGTCGATGCAAAGCCGCTGTGACCCACCTGGCTTAGGGACTAGAGTGACAGGAGAACTCCACTCGCTCTGACAGGGCTCAATCATCTTGTGGTCCAACAGGTAGCCAAGCTCCTTCTCGATGAGAGGAACTTTCACTGGGTTCACACAGTAAGGAGGCAATTCAATTGGCTTTGCATCTCCAACATCGACATCAATCATCAACACAGTGGTTCTTCCTGGAGTGGCACGGAACACTTACGGGTACTCCTGCAGCAATGCTGATAACTCCTGCCTTTCCTCGGGAGGTAGATGAGAAAGCTTAGTCTGGAGATCATTCATGATATCAGGATTCTTCCCCAAACTATCACTCAGGCTCATGCTGCATGGGAGAGCTTCACTTGCAGACTCGGGTGGAACAGCTACAGTGCAGACTGGGTTATTTTCTTCCCGCCTGTGATATAACTTCAGCATGTTGATGTGACAAAGTTGCTTGTTCTTTCTACGATCTGGTGTGGCGATGACATAGTTGACATCACTGAGTTTCTTCTCCACGAAATAAGGACCACTAAACTTGGCTTGAAGAGGTTGCCCATGCACCGGTAGCAGAATCAAAACCTCATCTCCCGGCTGAAAGTGGCGTAACCTGGACTTCTTATCATACCAAATCTTCATCTTCTCCTGAGCAGCTCCTAAATTCTCTCTCGCCAGCTGTAAAGCAGTGGACAGCCGTTCTTTGAACTTCATCACATACTCCAGCAGGTTGACGTCATCTTCCTCCGACAGCCAGCATTCCTTGAGTAGCTTAAGGGGTCCTCTTACTTCATGGCCAAACAGTAGTTCAAAGGGTGAGAAGCCCAGTGATTCATTTGGAGATTGTCTTGCGGCAAATACAACGAATGGAAGACCTTCATCCCAGTCTTTCTGATGTTCCAAACAGTATTTCTTGAGCATCGATTTGAGTGTTTGACGATATCTCTCCAATGCTCCTTGGGTCTGGGGATGGTAAGCTGAAGACGTGATCTGGGTGATGCCCAACTCTTTCAGAGACTGCTTGAAAACATTTGACATGAAATTACTTCCCCGGTCTGACTGTACCTCCTTGGGCAGACCAAACTTTGTGAAGAACCCTAGCATTTCCTTAACCACGTTCTTTGCTGAGATATTTCTAAGTGGAATGGCTTCAGGATAACGAGTAGCCATATCAATCAGGGTCAACACATAAGAAAATCCTGAAGAAGTCATAGGAAGAGGGCCCACAATATCCACCAACACACGGGTGAATGGTGCCTCAAAAGGAGGAATGGGAACTAGAGGTGCAACCTTTTCGGTCTGATTACACTTCCCAACAACTTGACAGGTGTGACAAGACTTACAATACCAGGAAACATCCCTGAAGATACCTGGCCAGTAGAAGTGTTTCAAAATGCATGCCACAGTCTTCCTCACTCCAAGGTGTCCTGCCAAACTGGAATCATGAGCCACTGTAATGATATCCTGCCTACAAACACGAGGGATGACAACTTGATGTACAACCTCCCATTCACAGTCGGCTGATGCTGCTGGGGGTCTCCACTTCCTCATAAGTACTCCTGACTTTATATAATAACAAGTAGAAGCACCGGCTGACTCTTCCTCACTGCAAGCAGAGTTAGCTAGACCTTTCAACTCAGGGTCAGCAACCTGCAACTCAACCAACTCTTGACGAGACAAATTATCAACACTACGGGGTACTGCCTCATCTGGTGAGTGGTCCAAATTAGCAAGAAAAGTGTCAGCTAGGATAACATCATCATCACCATTATACTCTAAGTCACCAGTAACTTTAGACTTAGCCCTAGTGACAGCACATGCAGAGAACACATCAGGGACATCACAATCCTGGGTCGCAGCCACTGGCTCACTAGACAACTGAGGAGCTGGACACACTTGACTTCCACCAATATCATTTCCAAGTAAGAAAGTTACACCTGACATTGGGAGTGTCTCAACCAACCCAACCATAACGGAACCATTAACAACCCAGACTCTAAATTCACTCTGCACAGAGGGACAGAGAAGTGATTATTCCCTACACCTTGTAAGATTACAGTTTCATCAGAGGAATTAACATTAGAGCCTAGAACACTGGTCAGCATAAGGGATTGGCAAGCACCCGTATCACGATATATTTTAACTGATTTCCTGTCATTACTGTCCAGAGGACTGACAAAACCATCATACAGGAAATTAGCACATGAACTCTTGAGAGTGTCACCCACGTTACTGCTCAAAAGAGGAGCTTCATCATGAGAATTTAATTTACCCCTCAAAGCAGGTTCAGTTAACTCAGTTAAAGAATTCTGGGAACTCTCAAGGGTGGACACTAGACCAATTGACTGAATATTTAAAGACTCCTTTTTGTTCACATCACGCTGTCTCCTGAAACATTTCTCCGTAGTATGACCAAGCTTACTACAATAAGTACATTTACTTTTCTGAAATGTAGAGGTGGAGCTGGTATTTACTTCCTGAGAAACATCATCTTTATTCTCTTTCCTGTTACCTGTACTCTGAGTAGAGGCAACGTACTTACTCTCAGATTTCCCTTTTTCTCTAGAATATCTCTTGTGAGTGAGAACATATTCATCAGCTAAAACTGCAGCATCAGACAAATTATTTATTCTTTTCTCATCAAGATATAGGCTTACATCTTTATTAATACACCTTTTGAAGTCCTCCAGCAAAATCATCTGCTTAAATTTACCAAAATCAGAATCCACATTCTTAGAATTTAACCACTGCTCTAACAGATCTTCTTTGATTTTTGCATACTCAACATCGGATTGCTTATCTTTCTTATAAGTTGTCCTAAATTTTACTCTATAGGCTTCAGAAACAAGCTCATAGGCCCTAAGAATCAAGCTCTTAACTACATCATAATTATCAGATTGATCCTGAGGCAAAGATGCATAAGTTACTTGAGCTTTACTGGTGAGAACAGTTTGAAGGAGTACTGGCCAATACTTTTTGGGCCAATTAAAACCTGTAGCTACCCTCTCAAACAACTGAAAATACTTTGTTAAATCAGATTCATTAAAAGGAGGGACAAGTTTAACATTTTCAGCCACATCAAAATCATCAGAGCTAGATGATCCAGTTACACCTTGTTTCATGCGATACTCATGGTCTGCCTGAATCCTAGGAAGTTCAATTTGTGCCTGAAACTCAGCCTCCTTAGCACGAGCCTGAAACTCAGCCTCCTTAGCATTTGCCTGAAACTCAGCCTCCTGAATATGAGCCTGAGACTCCGCCTGCTTAGCCTGAGACTCAGCCTCCAAAGCACGAGCCTGAAACTCAGCTTCCTTAACACGAGCCTCCTGCAGAGCTAGCTGTAACTTAGCTATTTCAATCTGCGTTTGCTCATTTGGAGGAGTTACATTAAACAAGCTTTTGTTAATCATGCCAACAATTTGATCTTTAGAATGATGAGAGTGAACTGCAATTCCCAATTGTTGAGCAACAAGCTTAAGTTCATTCTTTGTTCTGTTTTCTACATCACACACTGTTTGCACATTTGACAAAAAATCTTTGGCTTCATCAAGCGTAGTAATAGTAGACATCATGAATAAATCACAGTCACAAAATATCAAGCAATATCCTTATAATAATATCCTGAATATCCTGATAAGAGGTCGCCAAATTTATGTTACGGAACAGAGAAAGATAATGTACACTTTAAGTGAGAATATTAAAAATCACTACTGTCCCGTAAAGTTCCAGGTTCAAAACAAAAGAGTTAGGTAAAATTACAAGTTAAAGTTTAATGCTCAAACTAACAACAAAACATTCAGGACTCGTAAGGATAATGTAATGGCAAAAAACAGGTTAAATATATAGTTAACTGCAATAGCCTCTATTAACACGAAATTAGCAAGAGTAAATTTATCTAAGTCAGCCCTGATAAAATGAGAATACGAGACAATACTCAGTGAATGCAAGATATATTATTACAGATGCAAAGCATTATTAATAAGGGCTGACACCCAAAACACATGAATAACAAAAACCTTACTAGGCCTAAGAATTAACACCTTACGCTACACAGTACAAGAAAAAATGCAATAAGAGTTATACTCAAATTACACAGCTGCTAGATGGTTGGAGACTTCCTGAGCACTCACAATAATAACAACTGTACAGGGGAGGACAGAGATGTGAACAAAATGAGGAGTAGATCTAAGTGGCAATTAATGTAGAGACTGAGATTATTATATAGGGGCCGGCAGAGCTTGATACAACTTGTAAGAAGGACGTGCAAATGAAGCCATAGGGGACAAAGAGTTGACACTCCTGCTCTGAACAACAGGAAGAACGACTTACTCTACGATAAGGGTAGAAGAAGGGAGTGAGGTAGAACACGCTCGTGATCAAACATGCAGCATACAGTACGTTAGAATTACACAAAGGATGTTGAAATCATAGGCTATGTAACAGTATATATATATATTGTTACATAGCCTATGATTTCATCATCCTTTGTATAATTCTAACGTACAGTATGCTGCATATTTGATCACGATTCGCCTCGTGGCTTCCATAGTGCGTGTTCTACCTCACTCCCCTCCTCCTCCCTTATAGTAGAGTAAGTCGTTCTTTCTGTTGTTCAGAGCAGGAGTGTCAACTCTTTGTCCCCTATGGCTTCATTTGCGCGTCCTTCTTACAAGTTGTATCAAGCTCTGCCGGCCCCTATATAATGAGCTCAGTCTCTGCATTATTACCACTTAGATCTACTCCTCATTTTGTTCACATCTCTGTCCTCCCCTGCACAGTTGTTATTATTTTTGTGAGTGCTCAGGAAGTCTCCAACCATCTAGCTGCTGTGTAATTTGAGTATAAGTGTTATTACATTTTGTTCTTGTACTGTATAGCATAAGGTGTTAATTCGTAGGCCTAGTGAGGTTTTTGTGATTGGTGTAAAGTTTTGCTGTCAGCCAGTAGTAATAATATTTTGTATCTGTAATAATATATCTTGCTTTAACTGAGCATTATCCGGTTTTCTCATTTTATCAGGGCTGACCTTGATAAATTTACACTTGCTAATTTCGTGTTAAAAGAGGCTATTACAGTTAACCATATATTTAACCTGTTTTTTGCCATTACATTATCCTTATGAGTCCTGAATGTTTAGTTGTTAGTTTGAGCATTAAACTTTAACTTGTAATTTTACCTAACTCTTTTGTTTTGAACCTGGAACTTTGCGGGACAGTTTTCTCTGTTCCGTAACATAAATTTGGCGACCTCTTATCAGGATATTCAGGATATTATTATAAGGATATTGCTTAATATTTTGTGACTGTGATTTATTCATGATGTCTACTATTACTACGCTTGATGAAGGTAAAGGTTTTTTGTCAAATGTGCAAACAGTGTGTGATGTAGAAAACAGAACAAAGAATGAACTTCAGATTGTTGCTCAACAATTGGGAATTGCTGTTCGCTCTCATCATTCTAAAGATCAAATTGTTGACATGATTAATGAAAGCTTGTTTAATGTAACTCCTCCAAATTAGCAAACGCAGATTGAAATAGCTAAGTTACAGCTAGCCCTGCAGGAGGCTCGTACTAAGGAGGCTGAATTTCAGGCTCGTGCTAAGGAGGCTGAGTTTCAGACAAATGCTAAGGAGGCTGAGTTTCAGGCAAATGCTAAGGAGGCTGAGTTTCAGGCAAAAGCTAAGGAGGTTGAGTTTCAGGCTCGTGCTAAGGAGGCTGAGGCACAAGTTGAAATTGCTACGATTTAGGCAGACCATGAGTATCGCATGAAACAATGTGGAACTGGATCATCTAGCTCTGATGATTTTGATGTGGCTAAAAATGTTAAACTTGTCCCTCCTTTTAATGAATCTGATTTAACAAAGTATTTTCAGTTGTTTGAGAGGGTAGCTACAGGTTTTAATTGGCCCAAAAAGTATTGGCCAGTACTCCTTCAAACTGTTCTCACCGGTAAAGCTCAAGTAACTTATGCATCTTTGCCTCAGGATCAATCTGATAATTATGATGTAGTTAAGAGCTTGATTCTTAAGGCCTATGAGCTTGTTCCTGAAGCCTATAGAGTAAAATTTAGGACAACTTATAAGAAAGATAAGAAATCCCATGTTGAGTATGGAAAAATCAAAGAAGATCTGTTAGAGCAGTGGTTAAATTCTAAAAATGTAAATTCTGATTTTGATAAATTTAAGCAGATGATTTTGCTGGAGGACTTCAAAAGGTGTATTAATAATGATGTAAGCCTATATCTTGATGAGAAAAGAATAGATAATTTGTCTGATGCTGCAGATTTAGCTGATGAATATGTTCTCACTCATAAGAGATACTCTAAAGAAAAAAGGAAAGCTGAGAGTAAGTACGTTGCCTCTACTCAGAGTACAGGTAACAGGAAAGAGAATAAAGATGATGTTTCTCAGGAAGTAAATACCAGCTTCACCTCTACATTTCAGAAAAGTAAATGTACTTATTGTAGTAAGCTTGGTCATACTACGGAGAAATGTTTCACGAGACAGCGTGATGTGAACAAAAAGGAGTCTTTAAATATTCAGTCAATTGGTCTAGTGTCCACCCTTGAGAGTTCCCAGAATTCTTTAACTGAGTTAGCTGAACCTGCTTTGAGGGGTAAATTAAATTCTCATGATGGAGCTCCTCTTTTGAGCAGTAACGTGGGTGACACTCTCAAGAGTTCATGTGCTAATTTCCTGTATGATGGTTTTGTCAGTCCTCTGGACAGTAATAACAGGAAATCAGTTAAAATATATCGTGATACAGGTGCTTGCCAATCCCTTATGCTGACCAGTGTTCTAGGCTCTAATGTTAATTCCTCTGATGAAACTGTAATCTTACAAGGTGTAGGGAATAATTACTTCTCTGTCCCTCTGTGCAGAGTGAATTTAGAGTCTGGTTTTGTTAATGGTTCCGTTATGGTTGGGTTGGTTGAGACACTCCCAATGTCAGGTGTAACTTTCATCCTTGGAAATGATATTGGTGGAAGTCAAGTGTGTCCAGCTCCTCAGTTGTCTAGTGAGCCAGTGACTGCGACCCAGGATTGTGATGTCCCTGATGTGTTCTCTGCATGTGCTGTCACTAGGGCTAAGTCTAAAGTTACTGGTGACTTAGAGGATAATGGTGATGATGATGTTATCCTAGCTGACACTTTTCTTCCTAATTTGGACCACTCACCAGAGAAGCCAGTACCCCGTACTGTTGATAATTTGTTTCGTCAAGAGTTGGTTGAGTTGCAGGTTGCTGACCCTGAGTTGAAAGGTCTAGCTAACTCTGCTTGCAGTGAGGAAGAGTCAGCCGGTGCTTGTACTTGTTATTATATAAAGTCAGGAGTACTTATGAGGAAGTGGAGACCCCCAGCAGCATCAACCGACTGTGAATGGGAGGTTGTACATCAAGTTGTCATCCCTCGTGTTTGTAGGCAGGATATCATTAGAGTGGCTCATGATTCCAGTTTGGCAGGACACCATGGAGTGAGGAAGACTGTGCCACGCATTTTGAAACACTTCTACTGGCCAGGTATCTTCGGAGATGTTTCCTGGTATTGTAAGTCTTGTCACACCTGTCGAGTTGTTGAGAAGTGTAATCAGACCGAAAAGGTTGCACCTCTAGTTCCCATTCCTCCTTTTGAGGCGCCATTCACCCGTGTGTTGGTGGATATTGTGGGCCCTCTTCCTAAGACTTCTTCAGGATTTTCTTACGTGTTGACTCTGATTGATATGGCTACTCGTTATCCTGAAGATATTCCACTTAGAAATATCTCAGCAAAGAACGTGGTTAAGGAAATGCTAGGGTTCTTCACAAAGTTTGATCTGCCCAAGGAGGTACAGTCAGACCGGGGAAGTAATTTCATGTCAAATGTTTTCAAGCAGTCTCTGAAAGAGTTGGGCATCACCCAGATCACGTCTTCAGCTTACCATCCCCAGACCCAAGGAGCGTTGGAGAGATATCATCAAACACTCAAATCGATGCTCAAGAAATACTGTTTGGAACATCAGAAAGACTGGGATGTAGGTCTTCCATTCGTTGTATTTGCCGCAAGAGAATCTCCAAATGAATCACTGGGTTTCTCACCCTTTGAACTACTGTTTGGCCATGAAGTATGAGGACCCCTTAAGCTACTCAAGGATTGCTGGCTGTCGGAGGAAGATGACGTCAACCTGCTGGAGTAGTTGATGAAGTTCAAAGAACGGCTGTCCACTGCTTTACAGCTGGCGAGAGAGAATTTAGGAGCTGCTCAGGAGAAGATGAAGACTTGTTACGATAAGAAGTCCAGGTTACGCCACTTTCAGCCAGGAGATCAGGTTTTGATTCTGCTACCGGTGCATGGGCAACCTCTTCAAGCCAAGTTTAGTGGTCCTTATTTCGTGGAGAAGAAACTCAGTGATGTTAACTATGTTATCACCACACCAGATCGTAGAAAGAACAAGCAACTTTGTCACATCAACATGCTAAAGTTATATCACAGGCGGGACGAAAATAACCCAGTCTGCACTGTAGCTGTTCCACCCAAGTCTGCAAGTGAAGCTCTCCCATGCAGCATGAGCCTGAGTGATAGTTTGGGGAAGAATCCTGATATCATGAATGATCTCCAGACTAAGCTTTCTCATCTACCTCCCGAGGAAAGGCAGGAGTTTTCGGCATTACTGCAGGAGTACCCACAAGTGTTCCGTGCCACTCCAGGAAGAACCACTGTGTTGATGCATGATGTCGATGTTGGAGACGCAAAGCCAATTAAACTGCCTCCTTACCGTGTGAACCCAGTGAAAGTTCCTCTCATCGAGAAGGAGCTTGGCTACCTGTTGGACCACAGGATGATTGAGCCCTGTCAGAGCAAGTGGAGTTCTCCTGTCACTCTAGTCCCTAAGCCAGGTGGATCACAGCGGCTTTGCATCGACTACAGACGTGTTAATCAGATAACCAAAACAGACACTTACCCTCTCCCTCGCGTGGAAGATTGCATAGACAAGATCGGAAAGGCTAGGTACATAAGTAAGTTTGATTTGTTAAAGGGATACTGGCAAGTACCTATGACTGAACGTACTAAGGAGAGCTCATGTTTTGTAACACTAGGAAAGACTTCTGCATGTTCTGTAATGCTATATGGTATGAAGAATGAACCAGCCACATTTCAGAAGCTCATGAATGTTGTAACAGAGGGTTTGGCAGGGTGTGTTGTTTATATTGATGATGTATTAATCTTCAGTGACAACTGGAAAGATCACCTATGCCATTTCAGTAAATTTCTTGAGCGTTTGGTTCAGGCTAATCTTGTAGCTAATTTATCAAAGTGTGAGTTTGGTCAAGCTAAAGTTCAGTACCTTGGGTACGTAATTGGTGATGGACATGTTGCACCACCAGGAGCTAAGGTTCAGGTTATAAGTGATCTTCCCAGACCTAAAA
Organism: Coenobita brevimanus; assembly: GCF_032717465.1. Classification (NCBI taxonomy): domain Eukaryota; kingdom Metazoa; phylum Arthropoda; class Malacostraca; order Decapoda; family Coenobitidae; genus Coenobita; species Coenobita brevimanus. The sequence goes on from NC_136977.1 coordinate 37,822,092, forward strand.
ATAGGAAAGAGCTACAAAGATTTTTGGGAATGGTAGGTTATTACCGGAGATTTGTTCTTAACTTTTCAATTCTTGTATCACCACTTACAGACCTACTGAAAAAGGGAGTTAAATTTGTCTGGACCGATAACTGTGAATCCTCTTTCAGCAAAGTTAAAGCTATCCTATTAAGTCAGCCAGTGCTCGCTACTCCAAATTTTGCTAAGCCTTTTAAGATGGCTGTTGATGCAAGTGATACAGGAGCTGGGGCTGTTTTGCTGCAAGAGGATGATCAGGGTATTGAACACCCTGTATCTTATTACAGTAAGAAGTTCACTCCACCTCAAAAGAACTACTCAACTATCGAGAAAGAGCTTTAGGCCTTTATTTTGGGTTTACAGCATGTTTCATTTTATTTGTGTTCTGGTTTTGACCTCATAGTCATTTATACCGATCATAACCCACTGAAATTCCTTAGTAAGTTTAAAGATAAAAATCAGAGATTGACAAGATGGAGTCTACTTCTTCAGGAGTATTCATTAGACATACAACATGTCAAGGGGAAAGAAAATGTTATTGCAGATTGCTTATCTAGACTTTAGACAGATTGTTTTAGAGTAATAAGAAATTTCCTTTGTAAATTTCTTTTTCTTTGTGAGGAGGTGTTACATAGACTATGATTTCATCATCCTTTGCATAATTCTAACGTACAGTATGCTGCATGTTTGATCACGATTCGCCTCGTGACTTCCATAGTGCGTGTTCTACCTCATTCCCCCCCTCCTCCCTTATAGTAGAGTAAGTCGTTCTTTCTGTTGTTCAGAGCAGGTGTGTCAACTCTTTGTCCCCTATGGCTTCATTTGCGCGTCCTTCTTACAAGTTGTATCAAGCTCTGCCGGCCCCTATATAATGAGCTCAGTCTCTGCATTATTGCCACTTAGATCTACTCCTCATTTTGTTCACATCTCTGTCCTCCCCTGCACAGTTGTTATTATTTTTGTGAGTGCTCAGGAAGTCTCCAAAGCTGCTGTGTAATTTGAGTATAAGCGTTATTACATTTTGTTCTTGTACTGTATAGCATAAGGTGTTAATTCGTAGGCCTGGTGAGGTTTTTGTGATTGGTGTAAAGTTTTGCTGTCAGCCAGTAGTAATAATATTTTGTATCTCTAATGATATATCTTGCTTTAACTGAGCATTATCCGGTTTTCTCATTTTATCATGGCTGACTTAGATAAATTTACACTTGCTAATTTCGTGTTAAAAGAGGCTATTGCAGTTAACCATATATTTAACCTGTTTTTTGCCATTACATTATCGTTATGAGTCCTGAATGTTTAGTTGTTAGTTTGAGCATTAAACTTTAGCTTGTAATTTTACCTAACTCTTTTGTTTTAAACCTGGAACTTTGCGGGACAGTTTTCTCTGTTCCGTAACAATATATATATATATATATATATATATATATATATATATATATATATATATATATATATATATATATATATATATATATATATATATATAAAAAGGAAATACCACAGCAGTGGGAATGGCATGCAACTCGTTATCTTCTTCCATTTCTCGACAAAATCAGGTGTGCCAATTCTGTCCCGTCCGGATCACTGATTTCTGTTCTCAGTACAGTTTTTGCACTTTTTCTTAACCAGGAAAGTCTAATTTAGGTTAAGATTATTTTTGCTAGTGTCTGGTTAGTTTGTTACTTACGTTCATCTGTTAGGTTAGGAGAGGTTAGGTTAGGACAGGACAGGATAGGTTGTTACGTTGGATTAAAATAATAAGAAAATGGAAAAATAATCATCCCGAGAAAACCAAACTTACTATAGATCTTGGGGCAAAAATGGTATACAGAACGGAATGTTTGGACAGATCCGGGTGTAAATGATAAGAATCTTGGCTCATATAATCAAGGTCTGGCCCGAGTCGTAAACCGCAAAGGGAGTTCCTTCTTCAGTTTTTAAGAGTCTCATTTTTCCTTTGTCTTTTTTTTTTTTTTTTTTTTTTTAATACTTTACCAGCCTCCAATTTCCCTACTCTTTTCTGTTTTTTCTTTTTCTTTTACAGTGTTCCTCTTCGTGCTTTTGCGGCAAATGAAACCTTAATCCTGAGTTGTTATCACAAATGAGAAATATTGGCAGTCATGGGAGTTAGTTTTGGTAGCTCTGATTTTTTTTTTCTTCATCTTTCCCATAAAACTACGGTAACTGTAAACATTCTGAAATAAACTCAACGATACTAGAGTTCATTCAGTTTAAGTAGCAGGAGATTTTCATTCTCTTGCAGTTTATGTTTTAGCTCAGAGATAGAGTAAAACAATACTACTCGTATGGATCTGTTTAATTTTCAATGCACTTCTTCGTGATTAGCATCGTATTTTAATGTTAATCTCGTGTTATAGCTCAGCACTGAAGATGGCGAGAAGGCAGATTGACATACTGAATGCGAACAGGGCACACTGTCAGTGAGGGGCCTTTTTTTAACAGTGCATACAAGTTATTTTTTGTTTTGCCACTTTCTCTCTCTCTCTCTCTCTCTCTCTCTCTCTCTCTCTCTCTCTCTCTCTCTCTCTCTCTCTCTCTCTCTCTCTCTCTCTCTCTTTCAGGTAATCGGTGACCTCTTCCCCCCTTTCTTCAACAATTACACATCTTATTAAATTGCCTTAAGCCTTCGATAACACAAAGCCATTTACCACTCCTATCTCGCTCTATCATAGTTCCCTTTATGTAGTTGTCACGCTGGATGTTTTTTACGTATTTATTTGTGATATTTTTCTTTTATTTTCATGTCTGTTAAATCATCTTCCATTCGTCCCTATTCATTGAGGAAATGCGAAGATAAGGTGTCCAACATTTCCTTCATTGTATATAATATTGAATTAATATTTTTAAATTCACAACGAAAGTCGCACGGTTCTTTTTTACTTTCATGCAGTATTTGTTCATGATTTCACATTTCAGAGATATTTTCATGTGTTCTTGTCATTTCAAGTTTGTTTTTATTTCATTCTCATCAATAAAAATTTTCTCTATAGACGCACTTAACAAACATCTGTGACATAGTAATTTCGTGCACTACTAAATTAAAACATAGGCAACGCTACGCTGTTGCAACTCTCCATCGGACCAAACACATACTCCCCACCTCCCTGTACACCTAACCAAGCGCATAACTACCCTCGCCCCCTCCCCCCCTGTACGGTATATAACACAGAGACATAAAAACTTTATATCCATGGTAATAATGAAGTTACGAGCAGATTTGATGAAACTATGACTTGCGCTTTTTAAATTTCGGTTTTTTATGATTACATAGTAGGTACAGTCACGAAACTCCAGTAATTAAATAATTATATAATCATTTATCATGTACAATATCTGCCTCCTGGGTGTAATAGTTGTGAAGTTTTAATAGAAAAATGTATTAAAGAAATCAGTTTTATGTATTACTGCAATTTCATAACGCTGTATAATCTCATGGCATTCTAACTACAAAAGACACCAGGAGGCATATTAACACATATTCCTGGAAAGTTTGAAGCATGTATTAGCCTCTGAGTCCTAGCCCGGAAATATATATTTTTAAATTATTTTCAGTAATAAAAAGCTACATAAGACACAGCATTCTACCTTTCGAAAGGCACCAGTTCACTATAAGACACATAACCAGGTGAAATTTCATGACTCAGTAGTGAATACTTTCTAAATTCTGGCCCGGCAACGAAGTCTCTGCGCCCTGCCAGCCGCCCTGCCGTCCAACTCTATGGACTGACTCCTACTGATCCTAGTGATAACACCCTCCTCTGACTGTTAGGTGGAGGAAACAAACAAACAAAAAAAAAGCGACGCAGTCCTTCGTCACGTGTATCTCCATAGACGAGTACATGTACGTCATCTTTCAGCAAAGGAAGTGGATGGGATGGGTGAAGAAAACTGGGTGGGACTGGCTAGGACTGGATTGACTAGGACGATTGAATATACCTTGGATGATGGATTATGTAGTTTGACCGATAAGGTGTAAGTCACAGATTTCATCGATGGAGCTAAAAATGAATGGGTTGGGCAGAGGGGAGGGAGCAGGATAGGCTGGATGATGGTGAGGCACAATGAGAACAGACGAGTAACGTATATTGGGCACTGTTGACGGAGAAAAGGTTTGAATAACAGATTTCCCCAAAAGAAATTCAAAATGAAGTTCAGAATAAAATGTACGGTTGTGGATAGAAGGGGGCAGGATAGCCTCGGGTGGAGATCACTGATGGGGAACTTTGGGATAGAACCCCTGTGATGATTTGTGTTGTAGGTATGACAGTATGGTAGTTAGGACGTTTCGATGGCGGTTTTCATGTAGAACAAAACAGGACACATCTACGTCCTTCTCTTGTATACTGGTCATCTAATGGCGTAAGTGAGAATGGTATAGATAGTGTGTACATGGTATAGATAGTGTGTACTGTTACATAGCCTATGATTTCATCATCCTTTGTGTAATTTTAACGCACAGTTGCTGCATGTTTGATCACGAGCGTGTTCTGCCTCAGTCCCCCCCTTCTACCGTTATAGTAGAGTAAGTCGTTCTCTCTGTTATACTTTGCGGGATTTTCATCTCTTTGTCCCCGTGGCTTCATTTGCGCGTCCTTATTACAAGTTGTATCAAGCTCTGCCAGCCCCTATATAATGAGCTCAGTCTCTGCATCATTGCCACTTAGATCTGCTCCTCATTTTGTTCACATCTCTGTCCTCCCCTGTACAGATATTATTATTGTGAGTGCTCAAGAAATCTCCAACCATCTAGCAGCTGTGTGTAATTTGAGTATAACTGTTGTTCCATTTTTTCTTGTACTGTATAGCATAAGTTTAATTTGTAGGCCTAGTGAAGTTTTTGTAATTCGTGTGGGGTTCTTTATGTCAGTCATTTTTGATAATAGTTTGTATCTGTAATTATTTACCTGGCATTCACTGAGTATTATCTAGTATCTCATTTTATCAGGGCTGACTTAGATAAATTTACTCTTGCTAATTTCGTGTTAATAGAGGTTATTGCAGTTAACCATATATTTAACCTGTTTATTTGCCATTACATTATCCTTATGAGTTCTGAATGTTTTGTTGTTAGTTTGAGCATTAAACTTTAACTTGTAATTTTACCTAACTCTTTTGTTTTGAACCTGGAACTTTACGGGACAGTAGTGATTTTTAGCATTCTCACTTAAAGTGTACGTTATCTTTCTCTGTTCCGTAACATAAATTTGGCGACCTCATATCAGGATATTCAGGATATTATCATAAGGATATTGTTTGATATTTTGTGACTGTGATATATTCATGATGGCTACTATTTCTACACTTGATGAAGCCAAAGATTTTTTGTCAAATGTGCAAACAGTGTGTGATATAGAAAACAGAACAAAGAATGAACTTAAGCTTGTTGCTCAACAATTGGGAATTGCAGTTCACTCTCATCATTCTAAAGATCAAATTGTTGGCATGATTAATAAAAGCTTGTTTAATGCAACTCCTCCAAATGAGCAAACGCAGATTGAATTAGCTAAGTTACAGCTAGCCCTGCAGGAGGCTAAGGCTAAGGAGGCGGAGTCTCGTGTGAAGGAAGCTGAATTTCAGGCAAAAGCTAAGGAGGCTGAGTTTCACGCACAAGTTGAACTTCCTAGGATTCAGGCAGACCATGAGTATCGCATGAAACAAGGTGGAACTGGATCATCTTGCTCTGATGATTTTGATGTGGCTAAAAATGTTAAACTTGTCCCTCCTTTTAATGAATCTGATTTAACAAAGTATTTTCAGTTGTTTGAGAGGGTAGCTACAGGTTTTAATTGGCCTAAGGAGTATTGGCCAGTACTCCTTCAAACTGTTCTCACCGGTAAAGCTCAAGTAACTTATGCATCTTTGCCTCAGGATCAATCTGATAATTATGATGTAGTTAAGAGCTTGATTCTTAAGGCCTATGAGCTTGTTCCTGAAGCTTATAGAGTAAAATTTAGGACAACTTATAAGCAAGATAAGCAATCCCATGTTGAGTATGCAAAAATCAAAGAAGATCTGTTAGAGCAGTGGTTAAATTCTAAGAATGTGGATTCTGATTTTGGTAAATTTAAGCAGATGATTTTGCTGAAGGATTTCAAAAGGTGTATTAGTAAAGATGTAAGCCTATATCTTGATGAGAAAAGAATAGATAATTTGTCTGATGCTGCAGTTTTAGCTGAAGAGTATGTTCTCACTCACAAGAGATATTCTAGAGAAAAAGGGAAAGCTGAGAGTAAGTACGTTGCCTCTACTCAGAGTACAGGTAACAGGAAAGAGAATAAGGATGATGTTTCTCAGGAAGTAAATACCAGCTTCACCTCTAGATTCCAGAAAAGTAAATGTACTTATTGTAGTAAGCTTGGTCATACTACGGAGAGATGTTTCAGGAGACAGCGTGATGTGAACAAAAAAGGAGTCTTTAAATATTCAGTCAATTGGTCTAGTGTCCACTCTTGAGAGTTCCCAGAATTCTTTAACTGAGTTAACTGAACCTGCTTTGAGGGGTAACTTAAATTCTCATGATGGAGCTCCTCTTTTGAGCAGTAACGTGGGTGACACTCTCAAGAGTTCATGTGCTAATTTCCTGTCTGATGGTTTTGTCAGTCCTCTGGACAGTAATGACAGGAAATCAGTTAAAATATATCGTGATACAGGTGCTTGCCAATCCCTTATGCTGACCAGTGTTCTAGGCTCTAATGTTAATTCCTCTGATGAAACTGTGATCTTACAAGGTGTAGGGAATAATTACTTCTCTGTCCCTCTGTGCAGAGTGAATTTAGAGTCTGGTTTTGTTAATGATTCTGTTATGGTTGGGTTGGTTGAGACACTCCCAATGTCAGGTGTAACTTTCTTACTTGGAAATGATATTGGTGGAAGTCAAGTGTGTCCAGCTCCTCAGTTGTCTAGTGAGCCAGTGGCTGCGTCCCAGGATTGTGATGTCCCTGATGTGTTCCCTGCATGTGCTGTTACTAGGGCTAAGTCTAAAGTTACTGGTGATTTAGAGGATAATGATGATGATGATGTTATCCTAGCTGACACTTTTCTTGCTAATTTGGACCACTCACCAGATGAGGCAGTACCCCGTAGTGTTGATAATTTGTCTCGTCAAGAGTTGGTTGAGTTGCAGGTTGCTGACCCTGAGTTGAAAGGTCTAGCTAACTCTGCTTACAGTGAAGAAGAGTCAGCCGGTGCTTCTACTTGTTATTATGTAAAGTCAGGAGTACTTATGAGGAAGTGGAGACCCCCAACAGCATCAGCCGACTGTGAATGGGAGGTTGTACATCAAGTTGTCATCCCTCGTGTTTGTAGGCAGGATATCATTAGAGTGGCTCATGATTCCAGTTTGGCAGGACACCTTGGAGTGAGGAAGACTGTGGGACGCATTTTGAAACACTTCTACTGGCCAGGTATCTTCAGGGATGTTTCCTGGTATTGTAAGTCTTGTCACACCTGTCAAGTTGTTGGGAAGTGTAATCAGACCGAAAAGGTTGCACCTCTAATTCCCATTCCTCCTTTTCAGGCGCCTTTCACCCGTGTGTTGGTGGATATTGTGGGCCCTCTTCCTAAGACTTCTTCAGGATTTTCTTATGTGTTGACCATGATTGATATGGCTACTCGTTATCCTGAAGCCATTCCACTTAGAAATATCTCAGCAAAGAACGTGGTTAAGGAAATGCTAGGGTTCTTCACAAAGTTTGGTCTGCCCAAGGAGGTACAGTCAGACCGGGGAAGTAATTTCATGTCAAACGTTTTCAAACAGTCTCTGAAAGAGTTGGGCATCACCCAGATCACATCTTCAGCTTACCATCCCCAGACCCAAGGAGCGTTGGAGAGATATCATCAAACACTCAAATCGATGCTCAAGAAATACTGTTTGGAACATCAGAAAGACTGGGATAAAGGTCTTCCATTTGTTGTATTTGCCGCAAGAGAATCTCCAAATAAATCACTGGGCTTCTCACCTTTTGAACTACTGTTTGGCCATGAAGTAAGAGGACCCCTTAAGTTACTCAAGGAATGCTGGCTGTCGGAGGAAGATGACGTCAACCTGCTGGAGTAGTTGATGAAGTTCAAAGAACGGCTGTCCACTGCTTTACAGCTGGCGAGAGAGAATTTAGGAGCTGCTCAGGAGAAGATGAAGACTTGGTATGATAAGAAGTCCAGGTTACGCCACTTTCAGCCAGGAGATCAGGTTTTGATTCTGCTACCAGTTCATGGGCAACCTCTTCAAGCCAAGTTTAGTGGCCCTTATTTCGTGGAGAAGAAACTCAGTGATGTCAGCTATGTCATCGCCACACCAGATCGTAGAAAGAGCAAGCAACTATGTCACATCAATATGCTAAAGTTATATCACAGGCGGGACGAAAATAATCCAGTCTGCACTGTAGCTGTTCCACCCGAGTCTGCAAGTGAAGCTCTCCCATGCAGTATGAGCCTGAGTGATAGTTTGGGGAAGAATCCTGATATCATGAACGATCTCCAGACTAAGCTTTCTCATCTACCACCCAAGGAAAGGCAGGAGTTTTCGGCATTACTGCTGCAGTACCCGCAAGTGTTCCGTGCCACTCCAGGAAGAACCACTGTGTTGATGCATGATGTCGATGTTGGAGACGCAAAGCCAATTAAATTGCCTCCTTACCGTGTGAACCCAGTGAAAGTTCCTCTCATCCAGAAGGAGCTTGGCTACCTGTTGGACCACAAGATGATTGAGCCCTGTCAGAGCGAGTGGAGTTCTCCTGTCACTCTAGTCCCTAAGCCAGGTGGGTCACAGAGGCTTTGCATTGACTACAGACGTGTTAATCAGATAACCAAAACAGACACTTACCCCCTCCCTCGTGTGGAAGATTGCATAGACAAGATCGGAAAGGCTAGGTACATAAGTAAGTTTGATTTGTTAAAGGGATACTGGCAAGTACCTATGACTGAACGTGCTAGGGAGATCTCATGTTTTGTAACACTAGGAAAGGCTTTTGCATGTTCAGTAATGCCGTATGGTATGAAGAATGCACCAGCCACATTTCAGAAGCTCATGAATGTTGTAACAGAGGGTTTGGCAGGGTGTGTTGTTTATATTGATGATGTATTAATCTTCAGTGACAACTGGAAAGATCACCTATGCCATTTCAGTAAATTTCTTGACCGTTTAGTTCATGCTAATCTTGTAGCTAATTTATCAAAGTGTGAGTTTGGTCAAGCTAAAGTTCAGTACCTTGGGTATGTAATTGGTGATGGACATGTTGCACCACCAGGAGCTAAGGTTCAGGTTATAAGTGATCTTCCCAGACCTAAAAGTAGGAAAGAGCTACAAAGATTTTTGGGAATGGTAGGTTATTACAGGAGATTTGTTCTTAACTTTTCTATTCTTGTATCACCACTTACAGACCTACTGAAAAAGGGAGTTGAATTTGTCTGGACCGATAACTGTGAATCCTCTTTCAACAAACTTAAAGCTATTCTATTAAGTCAGCCAGTGCTCGCTACTCCAAATTTTGCTAAGCCTTTTAAGATGGCTGTTAATGCAAGTGATACAGGAGCTGGGGCTGTTTTGCTGCAAGAGGATGATCAGGGTATTGAACATCCTGTATCTTATTACAGTAAGAAGTTCACTGCACCTCAAAAGAACTACTCAACTATTGAGAAAGAGCTTTTGGCCTTGATTTTGGGTTTACAGCATTTTTCATTTTATTTGTGTTCTGGTTTTGACCCCATAGTCATTTATACCGATCATAACCCACTGAAATTCCTTAGTAAGTTTAAAGATAAAAATCAGAGATTGACAAGATGGAGTCTACTTCTTCAGGAGTATTCATTAGACATACAACATGTCAAGGGGAAAGAAAATGTTATTGCAGATTGCTTATCTAGACTTTAGACAGATTGTTTTAGAGTAATAAGAAATTTCCTTTGTAAATTTTTTTTTCTTTGTGGGGAGGTGTTACATAGCCTATGATTTCATCATCCTTTGTGTAATTTTAACGCACAGTTGCTGCATGTTTGATCACGAGCGTGTTCTGCCTCAGTCCCCCCCTTCTACCGTTATAATAGAGTAAGTCGTTCTCTCTGTTATACTTTGCGGGATTTTCATCTCTTTGTCCCCGTGGCTTCATTTGCGCGTCCTTATTACAAGTTGTATCAAGCTCTGCCAGCCCCTATATAATGAGCTCAGTCTCTGCATCATTGCCACTTAGATCTGCTCCTCATTTTGTTCACATCTCTGTCCTCCCCTGTACAGATATTATTATTGTGAGTGCTCAAGAAATCTCCAACCATCTAGCAGCTGTGTGTAATTTGAGTATAACTGTTGTTGCATTTTTTCTTGTACTGTATAGCATAAGTTTAATTTGTAGGCCTAGTGAAGTTTTTGTAATTCGTGTGGGGTTCTTTATGTCAGTCATTTTTGATAATAGTTGTTGTTGTTGTTGATTCTCTCCTCAATTCGAGGAGACCGGGCCTTGCTGTAGCCCGGTTGCTGGTGGTTGTCTTGAGTAAAGATAAGGGGGAAGACAGGGCCTGGGGAATGCCCAGCACACACGCCCTGTCTCCTGGCTGAGTTGTGGTGTGTGTGGATAATAGTTTGTATCTGTAATTATTTATCTGGCATTCACTGAGTATTATCTGGTATCTCATTTTATCAGGGCTGACTTAGATAAATTTACTCTTGCTAATTTCGTGTTAATAGAGGCTATTGCAGTTAACCATATATTTAACCTGTTTATTTGCCATTACATTATCCTTATGAGTTCTGAATGTTTTGTTGTTAGTTTGAGCATTAAACTTTAACTTGTAATTTTACCTAACTCATTTCTTTTGAACCTGGAACTTTACGGGACAGTTGTGATTTTTAGCATTCTCACTTAAAGTGTACGTTATCTTTCTCTGTTCCGTAACAGTACATAATAAATGTTTATAGGGGCCCACCTAGAGATTTGGGGGCCCGGGGGGATAGGTTCTTTGCGGGGTCACCCCCCCGAGGGGGATACCCCGCAAAGAACCTAGCACCCCTCATTCTCAAAATTTATCTAATATCTCAGCCGGGATTGTCGGGATGATAAATATATATATATATATATATATATATATATATATATATATATATATATATATATATATATATATATATATATATATATATATATATATATTTTAAATATTAATAAAAAGCTTATAAACTTTTAAGGCTTTTGGGGGTCCCCCTCAACTGGGGGCCCGGGGGGCAGTTTCAGACAGCCCCCCCCAGCCCCCCCTCAGGTACGCCACTGAATATTTAATTTTATTTCTAATTATGCCCTTTCTTTTCAAGCGGATTATTTTCCCACGAAGCCTTCATCAGACGTGCGAGCATTGAACGTGTCCATTGTCAGTATCGCCATCGTCTTGGTGAATGACATTTTTCGCACAATGTTTTCTGTCCTCTCATCTCTTCTTTTCTACCCACTTTTGCCTCTCCCTCTTTTTCTATTTCCTTCCTCCCTCCGTCTCCTCCGTCTCCCACTCTCAGCTTTCCCTCCTCCATCCTTCTCTCCTTCCCGCGCCTCCAGCAGAGTGAGTCAGCAGCTCCTTCAGATTCCACCTGCTGACACCTTTGTTCCCACGCCCATCACCACCCACTCCACCCTTCCTACAATACACTCACTCCCGCCCACCCCACAACCACTCCTACTTCCACACCCACATCTACTCTCGCACCTGTTCTCACCTCATCTCCACTCACCCACTCCTTATCTTTACACCCACACCCACTGACCGACTCATATAAACCACAAAGCTACTTCCACCCACTCCTACTTCTCCACCTATCCTCACCCCCTTCCATTTACACCCAGTCCCACCCTCCCACCCACCTCCATTTACTCCTATCAACATCACACCCACTTCCACCCACTCCCAGATCCACCCCCTACTCCCAGCCATCGTTACCCACACCCACTCCCACACAGTTGCCACTTATTTTAATCCCTAACCAATTTCTACCGGATCGCTAATACGAGACTTGTTGTCTAGCTTTTTACCGGCTTGTAATTGTGTCTTGTAATGATATTAATATAGTCTGGCTGGAGGAGGAGTCTCTCAGGCATAATTTTGCATTGATATCCAAGTGTTCATAGATACTGTTCATCCCTCCTGCATTAGAAAGTTAGGAGTCACAGTCGTATAATGGTATCAGGATGTGTAGATGTTCTTTCATTTGTTCATCTCGTGTTTGCTAGTAAATTTGAATATCTGTCTACCTATCTGTCTGTTTATGTATATATCTGTCTGTCTCTCTATTTGTCTATCTATTTATCCATCTATCTGTCAGTTTATGATCTGACTGCATCCACTGCGAGATGGCCCTACAAAATGTCTTCTGTCGACCCCCCTTCTTCCCACGACACACCGCCTTCTTGGACATACTCCTGCATCTTTTCTCTCCACTCAGTTCTCGGCCTTCCTCTCTAACCACTTCACTCCCTTTGTTTTATAATTTTACCATGCTTTACAGGCGATCTCAGTTGCTTATCTCATATTTTCCTGAGTGATTGAGTTTGATGCAATTGCTGGTTGGGGTCAGACCAAACTGCTGGTCTGATTCCACCCGGGGACAGACACTGAAGTCAGTGCAGTAGTATATCCTTTCATGTGTTGTCGCATAGTTAGAATCTATCGGGGTTCACTGGATGTCATGTATATGTTACCGGCAAAGTAGGAAACCCGTCATAATGTAGAATGCCTAGTCATTCTATAGATTGCTTAAAACTTCAAGACAATATATAAGGTAAAATTATCTGTACACATTTCCACGATATTCTGTAGATTACCGAGTTTGTTGTAGCCAACGTGTGAAACGACCAAACTGCAGCAAACAGACAAACTGTGAAATCAGTAACTTTATCTACGTTAGGTTAATTTAGGCTGCGGTAGGTTAAGTTTAGGTGAGATTAGGCAAGGTTAGTTAGGTTAGGCTAGGTTAGGTTAATTTAGATAAACGCTTAACATAGCTACTTCTATTAACCTAACGTAACCTAACTTAACCTAGCCTACCTTGCCTGACCTAACCTAGCCTAAATTAAACTTAATCTAGATTATCCCACCTAACCCCATGTTGTCTACTATATTGTACTTTGCCAAAGAATGCTAGACATTCTATAGAATACCTGGGCATTCTAAACAATACCTTAGAGTCACACAATGCCGGTAACATATAGATTGTTTGATTCACAGGTGCAGCTGTGACTCTATTCTTGTAATAAGTGAGTCTTGAGTTTTTATAGTTATTTTGATAATTGAAGAGCAGGAGGAGTTAAAGATGAAATACAGGGAGTTGATCTTGATTTATTATCTTCAGAGAAAGTCTTAAGTTGAGCAGCGTATAATACAGAGACAATATACTTAGTAAATCTAGTTGGACCCCGCTTCTTGTTCACTCTCTCCACTACCTGTCAGTTCTATGGCTAACCTCCTTCTGAGTTCTGCTTCCTAAATTCTGGTGTAGCAGGGGTCGTGTCACGTGTGTTACACTGTTGTTGAAATGTTCTAGAAGCCTGTGTGTGAGTATGTGTGTATGTGTGTGTATGGTCACAAGGCGCTGTTGTGTGCCTATCAAGCATTCCTTGAGTTAGAGTGTGTAAGCATGTTTAGCATTGCTCGATTCTGGCAGACACAATACCTATCTCATCCTCTGACTTGCTGCTTCTATCTGTCTGTCTATCTATCTATCTATTATGATTTGTAATTATAATATGGAGTCCTGACACAGCCACCCCAACACAAATTGATTCACAGGTGCAGCCACCCCAACACAAGTTGAATCACAGGTGCAGCCACCCCAAGACAAATTGATTCACAGGTGCAGCCACCCCAAGACAAATTGATTCACAGGTGCAGCCACCCCAACACAATTTGATTCACATGTGCAGCCACCCCAACACAAATTGATTCACAGGTGCAGCCACCCCAACACAAATTGATTCACAGGTGCAGCCACCCCAACACAAATTGATTCACAGGTGCAGCCACCCCAACACAAATTGATTCACAGGTGCAGCCACCCCAACACAAATTGATTCACAGGTGCAGCCACCCCAACACAAATTGATTCACAGGTGCAGCCACCTCATCACAATAGGATTCCCATGAATTTCTCATCACCCACCTACCCACACGCACGCATCCATACACACACACACACACACACACACACACACACACACACACACACACACACACACACACACACACACACACACACACACACACTTCTCACATATTTGACACATGTTAAGGGGACGCCGCTTAATGCATGATATCAACTCGCCCTCACCAAAAGATCTGAAAATTAGATAAGTCACACCTCGAGGTACGGGCCAACAAAGAGTGGATCGTCACTCTTGCTGGATCTTACAATTTGAAACGGGGACCGAAAGTTATTGATATAGTGCACTGTTGGTCGTCATTCATCATTCTCCCCACCCCCCCTTCCGTCTGTCATTGAATAAAGTGATATTGCACTTATATATTTTTCCAGTCAGAATCACCAGTCGTATCGAAACATATGGGAAAACATCGCTCAGGCCAAAGACTGCTTAATCACCTTTAAATGTTCGACCGAAACATATGCAAACATCGCTCAGTTCCAACTTCACCAGACAGCCCAAAACATATAGAGAAATATCGCTTCCAGTCAGATTTTTTTTCTTTTTTTAAATAACAGAACGGAGGAAGGAAAAACAAATGGAGAAAAAAAAAATAATCCATACACCAGATTACTGGTGTCCTCTGTCCATAAAATATCTGTAACAGTTAGACTTGAACAGTTGTAGGTTGAAATTTGGAGGAAAACAACTCTGGGGAAGCGAGTTCCAGAGAGATGCAGTTCGGGGAATGAAAGAATTCTGATAGGCAGAAGTTCTGCAATATGGTTGAGTGACATTCCAGTCATGAGCGCTACCAGATGCCCGTGTAGAACGAGGGAAGGCATGGAGAGGTGGCACCATGGACGCAACTTCGTCTGAGCATTTGCCAAAAAAATATCTGTAAAATAATGCAAGGGAGGCAACATTCCTTCTTACTTGCAGGGGAGGTAGTTTATATGTAATGGCAGGGTTGTTAATGATTCTAACAGCTTTATTCTGAATTTTGTCTAGTTGTCTTAATGCAACCTCTCCACAACCATTCCACAAGGGTGAGCAATATTCAAGCTGAGAGCGCACATGACTCTTATAAATTATAGCTAACTGCTGAGGCGGTTTTAGCAAGTGATCTGACATGAGAGGTCCAGCTGAGGGCACTGTTAAGTGAGACACCAAGAATTTCAATACTTTTGGAGATGGGAATATTAGTAGCACTGAAGGTAATGTACGGATCTGGCAATATCTGTCTATTAGTAAACTGTATATATTTAGTTTTACTAGCATTAAAAGAGACAAGGTTGTTTTGTCCCCATTCACCGATTTTAGATAGATCTTGATTTATGGAGATGGCTGTACTGAGTTGAGAGGTAGAGATATTAGACTTTGTAAATGGATGTCTGAGTGTGAATGAACTATGTAGTGTTGAGTCATCTGCATATGAGTGAATGGGATTGTGAGTGACAGATAAGAGATCATTAATATGAACCAGAAATAGGGTTGGCGCCAGAACTGATCCCTGCGGCACGCCGGCGTTAATTGAGTGGAAATTCGAATATACATCATCTACTTTTACTCTTATTTTCCTGTCACTAAGATAAGAAGAAATCAAAGGAACAAAAGACGTTAGTCCATAGCAAGGGAGTTTGGACAGCAGGGAACGGTGCCATACTCTGTCGAAAGCTTTAGAGATATCAAGAGCTACTGCATGAGTTTCTCCAAAAAGATCAATTGATTGATGGATGGTATGAGTTAAGAGATTGAGTATGTCAACGGTGGATCTTTCGTGGCGAAAACCGTATTGTCTATCATTAATTAAATTGTTGGATTCAAGATGTTTAACAATATGCTTATTAATTAAAGTTTCAAATACCTTACCAAGAGAAGATGTGATAGCTATTGGTCTGTAATTGGAGGGGTCAGACGAACTTCCTTTCTTCGGAACTGGGTCGATATTGGCTTCTTTCCATGAATTTGGGAATAAAGAAGTACGTATGCATAGTCTGAATGATTTAGCTAGGACAGAGGCAAGTTCAGGGGAACACTTTTTCAAAACAATTGGCGGAATTCCATCTGGACCTGGAGCTTTGTTGGTAGGTAAATTGTCTAGGATGGATTTTACAAATCTTGTCTGTATTTTCCATATTATATGGAAATTATTCTTTCTCAAAATTACTCTACAAACAGAAACATAGAATTTCTTAGGTCTAGTTTCAGTTGCACACTAAAATTTTCACAAGTGACAGTTGGAGGAAGATCGCTTAGGTCCAGTTTTCATCCTCTCAAAATTACCGTATATACCGAAACATAGGGAGAAACTTTTTAAAAATCATTTCTGTGTGTAGCAATATTCATTCTGAGTGTGCACCAGTGGATGGACCTATCTGGAGATCTATTATTTACCTGCGTCATCAAGTGTTTTCTTAATTATCCCATTCACTACGAAAAGCCACCCCTAAGCAGAAGATCATTTGGCGATAGAAAGAACAAAAGAGGGAAACACCATTGTGCTGATAGGGTGAACAGAGATCGATTGTAACCCCTCTAGAAATTGATTCTACCTAAGAAATATGTTCTCTTAGCTTAATAAGATCGTTTATGACTCCTTCAGAGATTGATTCTAAGCCCTTTACTACGGAATATCTTCTCCATACTTAATCGAATCATTTTGTTGTAGAAAGATTAAGTTTAGAAATTCATTACCGAGGCTAAGAAAAAAAAAAAAAATTCTAGCTCTGAATTAGTTTCTGTCTCCTTGACTCTTAATGGTTTCTCTGATTCGAAAGTTTTAGCTCTTTCACTACGATCAGTCTGAGTAGAATAAATTCAATTGGTTGTAAATAAAATGATGTAAGAAATTAAGGTCATCCAACTGAAATTATTTTATCATTGTCTTATTGTCTTGTCTGTCTTTCCTTCTTACTGTTCTTTCTTTATATTTTCCCCTCTTACTGATAGTTAGCCCTTTACTGCTCATAGTTTTCTTACTTTTTTATTGTTCATTCTTTTTTATTGTTCTTTCTTTTTTATTGTTCTTTCTTTCTTGATTTCCTGTTTAATACTTTCCTTGTTGATTTATCTTTTTTCTCTTTTTTTCTCATTCTTCCAATCTTTCCTTGTTATTGTTTTCTCCTCTTTTTCTTTCCTTCTTATTGTTCTTCCTGTTTTTTTTCTTTATCCTTTCTTTTTTCTTATTCTTCAATTCTTTTCTTGTTATTGTTCTTCCTCTCTTTCTTTCCTTCTTACTGTTCTTTTTTTTCCTTTTACTGTTTCACTTTCTTTCTGTTACCTACCCTTCCCCTCCCTTTTTTAAGAGAGAGGGAGAAAGGGAGAGTTCTGGTTAAGCGGAACCAACCCAGTGTATTTTTATAGTGTGGGGCGTGACCACTAACCTCTCAGACATCCACAGATCTACTTGGTTTACTGCCAAGATAACCCACACCGTTAAGCATGAAGTGTTCAGCTGGGGCACTGTCAGATAACCCTATGTTATATTTTCTTGTTATTTTTAGACGTGGTTATTTAGCTTAGGGAAAAAGCTGAAGAATGAGCTGATGGACCAGGACGTTGAGATAACCGTAAAATTCAGGAGACAGATAACCCTGCTTTGTATCCGCTTCCTCTGTAAAAATAAATAAATAAATAAATAAATAACCATTATAATGATCTTATACTCCTCTTGCTACCAGACGATTTTATAAATATTATAAATAATCTCTATTGGTGGAAGAAGTTAAATTAATGCTATATTTAGCTCCTCCAGTTCGACAAATCTACCCTGATTTGACAAAAATCGTCAGGAGATGACAAGAACAAAAAATAAAATACGTCCTCGGATTGAAGGGTTTGAGAGATTAAGAGAGGGATTTAATGTTTCGGTTCGTTGTTCTCGCATCTGAAGGCCGAATTCTAAAATGGTATAGGCGACTCTGTAGCACTTTTTTCTTGGTGACTCATTTACCATATTTCACCTTAAGCTTCATGGGAT
>NC_136977.1:37845219-37850219 GCF_032717465.1 Coenobita brevimanus
TACTCTAAATACTTTCCATAGCACTTCTTCGTGACTGATAATATCTTTTAATGTTAGCTTTCTGCTGTAACCCTAGCATTTAATAGGATGCCAAGTTCAAAAGAAAAGAGTACATCAATTACTCAATCAGACGCTTACAATTTTAGGTGTGTGTGTGTGTGTGTGTGTGTGTGTGTGTGTGTGTGTGTGTGTGTGTGTGTGTGTGTGTGTGTGTGTGTGTGTGTGTGTGTGTGTGTGTGTGTGTGTGTGTGTGTGTGTGTGTGTGTGTGTGTGTGTGTGTGTGTGTGTGTGTGTGTGTGTGTGTGTGTGTGTGTGTGTGTGTGTGTGTGTGTGTGTGTGTGTGTGTGTGTGTGTGTGTGTGTGTGTGTGTGTGTGTGTGTGTGTGTGTGTGTGTGTGTGTGTGTGTGTGTGTGTGTGTGTGTGTGTGTGTGTGTGTGTGTGTGTGTGTGTGTGTGTGTGTGTGTGTGTGTGTGTGTGTGTGTGTGTGTGTGTGTGTGTGTGTGTGTGTGTGTGTGTGTGTGTGTGTGTGTGTGTGTGTGTGTGTGTGTGTGTGTGTGTGTGTGTGTGTGTGTGTGTGTGTGTGTGTGTGTGTGTGTGTGTGTGTGTGTGTGTGTGTGTGTGTGTGTGTGTGTGTGTGTGTGTGTGTGTGTGTGTGTGTGTGTGTGTGTGTGTGTGTGTGTGTGTGTGTGTGTGTGTGTGTGTGTGTGTGTGTGTGTGTGTGTGTGTGTGTGTGTGTGTGTGTGTGTGTGTGTGTGTGTGTGTGTGTGTGTGTGTGTGTGTGTGTGTGTGTGTGTGTGTGTGTGTGTGTGTGTGTGTGTGTGTGTGTGTGTGTGTGTGTGTGTGTGTGTGTGTGTGTGTGTGTGTGTGTGTGTGTGTGTGTGTGTGTGTGTGTGTGTGTGTGTGTGTGTGTGTGTGTGTGTGTGTGTGTGTGTGTGTGTGTGTGTGTGTGTGTGTGTGTGTGTGTGTGTGTGTGTGTGTGTGTGTGTGTGTGTGTGTGTGTGTGTGTGTGTGTGTGTGTGTGTGTGTGTGTGTGTGTGTGTGTGTGTGTGTGTGTGTGTGTGTGTGTGTGTGTGTGTGTGTGTGTGTGTGTGTGTGTGTGTGTGTGTGTGTGTGTGTGTGTGTGTGTGTGTGTGTGTGTGTGTGTGTGTGTGTGTGTGTGTGTGTGTGTGTGTGTGTGTGTGTGTGTGTGTGTGTGTGTGTGTGTGTGTGTGTGTGTGTGTGTGTGTGTGTGTGTGTGTGTGTGTGTGTGTGTGTGAAGGCCGTGCAAAATTTTCCCCTCCGTTTTCAGTCCAATTCGACAATACTTCTTTCCTTTGAAGAATTTCCAACAACGCGGCTTTGCCCTCGCGAAAACTGAGAACCTATAAAAGGATAGAAATGGTTCAGAATCCCCCCAAGAGAGGAAGATGGCGAATACAAACAGGCTTTGTAATTCGAGGAGGATTAATGGGGACAAATGAACACACGGAGCTGAAATTCCAGAAAGCC
Source organism: Coenobita brevimanus (assembly GCF_032717465.1). Lineage (NCBI taxonomy): Eukaryota > Metazoa > Arthropoda > Malacostraca > Decapoda > Coenobitidae > Coenobita > Coenobita brevimanus. The sequence continues at coordinate 37,846,708 of NC_136977.1, forward strand.
GAAGACAACAGAGTGGAGTATCAAGGGAGTCTTAGATCTCATGATGATGGTGGTGGTGGTAGTGATGATGATGATGACGACGACGATGATGGTGATGATGGTGTTGATGAAGATAGTGTTGATGATGATGACGATGATGATGATGATTAAACTTGTCTTGATGCAAGAAGAAAAGAAGAAAAAATTCATAACCTGGAGGCGATTTAGACGTTTTTTTTTTTTCATTCACTATTGAGTTTTTCTCTACAATTCAAGAAAAACATCTAAAGATAACATGCATAAACTTAAACTGACAGGATCTACTCTTGGAAGGGTTGACGAAGACGATTTTTCTAGCTTTTTTTATTAAAATGATCTACTATGCTGAAGGAAATAATCTAGGCGCGGGAAAATTAAGATATTGTGGTGAGTATGCTATGAATATTTATCTGTCGGATATATTTTTCACGGACTCTGAATTTTAATACATTCTAGTCTAGAGCTGACTGGAACCACTGTCCGACTCACCTCTTCATTTCTGCAACATTTGCGGCCTTTCCTCTAACTTTCTCTCTGTTCAGCACCACCTCTCTTCCTCTAAACCTCACCTCCTCTTCTTAACTGAGACTCAACTGTCTGAGGCAACTGACAGCAAACACGTTTCTGGATCCTCCTACTTTCTCTATACTCATTACAAAGCCAAAGGTGGATGTTGCGTATATGTACGCAATAACCACCTTGCTCTCGTGTTCCTGAACATGATTCTTCTGAATTCTCTGCTCTCTGGCTTCAGCTTTCCTGTCATTCTCTGACTAAATATATCTGTGCTGTTTACTCTTCCGCTAATTCTACTGATTATGAAAAATTCGACTATCTTACTTCTACGATGGAACACATTTTATCCTTTTCTCCTTTCTCTGAAATCTCCATTTTAGGATATTTCAGTGTTCACCTCCACCTCTGGCTTTCCTCTCCTTACACTGATCCATTTGGGGAAGAGGCCTACATTTTTTCTATCCTGCTCAGGTAGACATGGGTCTGTGAGACCTCTCCCCCCCGTCCCATTGTCTAGTTCACTAACTAGTCTTCTAAATACCCGGGAGCCCTGTTCTTCTCAGTAGCTTCCTAACTTTGTGTATCCATGCAAGGGGTGAGGGAGTTACTTCAAGCTGTCTCTCAGTTTCCCCAGTATAAGGGTGGTTTTATATGTTACTGGTCTGTGAGACCCATGTCTACCTGAGGTGTGTGGGAGTTTTGTTCTCCCTGATTGCAGATAAAATTGCAGAGTCTGGCATCCCCTCTTCACACCATGAAACACCATCCCATACCATGCTATGGGACCACTCAAGCAACCATTCATTTTTTTTTTTTTTCTTATAGGTCAAAATTTATTTATTGTTTTGTCTACTTCTTTTTTTTCAAAAATTTGTTAAAAATATAAAAAGTCAAGAACAGTTAATTTTTTATACATGTATGTGTTGCAGAAACAAATATGTTACTCTATTTTCAGTATTGGAATAAACGAAACATAAACATTTTTCCCAAATTTTTATATTTTTGGGTCCGAGAGACCCACGTCTACCTTCTGTGCAACAAGGACCGACCTCTACCTGAGGAATGACCTAGTGCAGCTTGTACAGCACCCTACCCGTATCCCTGACCACCTTGGAGAGAGCTCCAATATACTTGACCTCTTCCTGACAACAAATCTTACTGTTTACACTGTTAATCTCTCCTCTCTGTTGGGCTCCTCCGATCACAATCTTATTACCTTAACTTGTCTTATCGCTCCAGTACAGCCTGTGGACCGTCCAAGAAAACGTCGTCTGTGGCATTTTGGAGCTGCGGATTGGGAGGCCCTCAGGCAGTACTTCTTTGATTTTTCCTGGAATGATTATTGCTTCCATGGCCGGGAGCCATTTGATTGTGCTTCGCGCATCACGGAGCTTTTTGTCTCGGGCATGGAAGCATACATTCCTTTCTCATATCCTTTGACTAATGCAAAAAAAGCCTTGGTCTAATGATGCTTGTTCTAATGCTGTCCACAACAAGGAGAGGGCCTATAGAAGGTACCAGAGCTAACCCACCCCTAAATCATATCTTTTTAATGTTTCTGCCTAGAATCGTGCTAAGTCTGTTCTTCGCTATGCAAAAAAGAATTTCATCCGTACTAAATGCTCTCAACTCTCCAATTCGATTCTTCCCCCTCTTTCTGCCACCTTGCCAAAAACCTCTCTAACAACTTTACTTCATCATCCTTCCCTCCTCTTTTCTACTCTGATGGCTCTGTAGCTATTTCTTCTACTTAAAAAGCAGATCTTTTTGCTCAGACTTTCTCCTCCAATTCCACCTTAGAAAATTCTGGTGCTGTTCCTCCATCACTTCCCCCCCCCCCTCTGACTTCCTCATGGCTGACATTAAAATTTCTTCAGCTGATGTATTTTCTTCCCTCACTAGCCTCAATACTAACAAGGTATATGGGCCTGATGGGGTCCCTCCGGTTGTATTCAAACAACTGTGCTTCTGTGCTTACACCCTGCTAAGGTAAACTCTTTCGTCTTTGCCTATCAACTTGTACCTTTCCTTCCTGCCTGAAGTTTACTCTCATTCAGCAAGTCCAAAAGAAGGGCGACCATTCCCAACCCTCTGATTATCGCCGAATTTCTTCAACATCCTGTGTCTGAAAAGTTTTCGGGTCTATTCTTACTAGAAAAAATTTAGAGCATCTTTCCTATCACAACCTTCTTTCTGATCGTCAGTATGGAATCCGTCAGGGATGCTCCACTGGTGATCTTCTCACCCTCCTTTCAGACTCCTGGTCATCCTCCTTTAGGGACTTTGGCGAAAGCTTTACCATTGCACTTGGCATCTCAAAGGCTTTCTGTTGAGACTAGCATAGATCTTTAATTTCCAAACAATTCTCCTACGGTTTCTATCCTTCCCTCTTTGCCTTCATCTGTAGCTTCCTTTCTGGTCATTCTATAGCTGCTGTTGTAGACAGCCATCGTTCTTCTCCTAGATCTACCAAATGTGGTGTTCCTCAGGGCTTTGTCCTATCACCAACTCTCTTCCATTTATTCATCAGTTACTTTCTAAGCTGTACATCTAACCCTATCCACTCATACGCTGATGATTCCACCCTGCACCTTTCCATTCTGTTCCTGCAACGTCCATCTCTGCAGTTACATCAAGAAACAAGGAATGAGGCTATGGCACAACTAATGTCTGACTTGGCTCGTATCTCTGACTGGGGTAAAAATAATCTTGTTGTTTTTAATGCGTCAAAGACTCAGTTCTTACATCTATCAACCCGACAAAATCCTCCACATGAGTACCCGCTAATATTTACTAATCCTTAAACATACATGGGGTTTCATTCTCTCGGGACTTATATTGGAAAGATCATATTACATCTCTTGTAAAACCTGCTTCCAAGAGATTAGGTGTGCTAAGCCGACTCCATACCTTCTTTACCTCTGCACAGTTGTTGACTTTATACACTGATTATATTCGCACCTATATAGAGTACATCT
>NC_136977.1:37855219-37898889 GCF_032717465.1 Coenobita brevimanus
ATACGTAGATTAGGTGTCAGGGAAAGAGGAAAGTGGAGGGAGAGAAAAAGAGAGAATTAAAGAGATGCAGAAGGGATGGATGGAGGAAGGGAGGGTAGGACAGAGAGAGAGAGAGAACTGAGAGGGAGGGGTGAGACAGTTGTTACGGAACAGCGAAAGATAACGTACACTTTAAGTGAGAATACTAAAAATCACTACTGTCCCGTAAAGTTCCAGGTTCAAAACAGAAGAGTTAGGTAAAATTACAAGTTAAAGTTTAATGCTCAAACTAACAACAAAACATTCAGGACTCATAAGGATAATGTAATGGCAAAAAACAATGAAATATATGGTTAACTGCAACTAGCCTCTATTAACACGAAATTAGCAAGAGTAAATTTACCTAAGTCAGCCCTGATAAAATGAAAATACACTGGGTAATGCTCAGTTAATGCAAGATAAATTATTACAGATACAAAATATTATTAAAGATGACTGACATAAAGAACCTTACATGAATCACAAAAAAAAACTCATTAGGCCTAAGAATTAACCCTATGCTACGCAGCACAAGAAAAAATGCAACAACAGTTATACTCAAATTACACAGCTGCTAGATGGTTGGAGACTTCCTGAGCACTCACAACAATAACTGTACAGGGGAGGACAGAGATGTGAACAAAATGAGGAGTAGATCTAAGTGGCAATGATGCAGAGACTGAGCTCATTATATACGGGCCAGCAGAGCTTGATACAACTTGTAAGAAGGACGCGCAAATGAAGCCATGGGGACAAAGAGTTGACAATCCCGCACTGAACAAGAGAAAGGACGACTTACTCTATTGTAACGGTAGAAGGGGGGGACTGAGGCAGAACACGCTCGTGATCAAACAGGCAGCACACTGTACGTTACAATTACACAAAGGATGATGAAATCATAGGCTATGTAACACCTCCCCACAAAGAAAAAGAAATTTACAAAGGAAATTTCTTATTACTCTAAAACAATCTGTCTAAAGTCTAGATAAGCAATCTGCAATAACATTTTCTTTCCCCTTGACATGTTGTATGTCTAATGAATACTCCTGAAGAAGTAAACTCCATCTTGTCAATCTCTGATTTTTATCTTTAAACTTACTAAGGAATTTCAGTGGGTTATGACCGGTATAAATGACTATGGGGTCAAAACCAGAACACAAATAAAATGAAAAATGCTGTAAACCCAAAATCAAGGCCAAAAGCTCTTTCTCAATAGTGGAGTAGTTCTTTTGAGGTGGAGTGAACTTCTTACTATAATAAGATACAGGGTGTTCAATACCCTGATCATCCTCTTGCAGCAAAACAGCCCCAGCTCCTGTATCACTTGCATCAACAGCCATCTTAAAAGGCTTAGCAAAATTTGGAGTAGCGAGCACTGGCTGACTTAATAGAATAGCTTTAAGTTTGTTGAAAGAGGATTCACAGTTATCGGTCCAGACAAATTTAACTCCCTTTTTCAGTAGGTCTGTAAGCGGTGATACAAGAATTGAAAAGTTAAGAACAAATCTCCTGTAATAACCCACCATTCCTAAAAATCTTTGTAGCTCTTTCCTACTTTTAGGTCTGGGAAGATCACTTATAACCTGAACCTTAGCTCCTGGTGGTGCAACATGTCCATCACCAATTACATACCCAAGGTACTGAACTTTAGCTTGACCAAACTCACACTTTGATAAATTAGCTACAAGATTAGCCTGAACTAAACGCTCAAGAAATTTACTGACATGGCATAGGTGATCTTTCCAGTTGTCATTGAAGATTAATACATCATCAGTATAAACAACACACCCTGCCAAACCCTCTGTTACAACATTCATGAGCTTCTAAAATGTGGCTGGTGCATTCTTCATACCATATGGCATTACCGAACATGCATAAGTCTTTCCTAGTGTTACAAAACATGAGATCTCCCTTGCACGTTCAGTCATAGGTACTTGCCAGTATCCCTTTAACAAATCAAACTTACTTATGTACCTAGCCTTTCCGATCTTGTCTATGCAATCTTCCACACGAGGGAGAGGGTAAGTGTCTGTTTTGGTGATCTGATTAACAATTCTGTAGTCGATGCAAAGCCTCTGTGACCCACCTGGCTTAGGGACTAGAGTGACAGGAGAACTCCACTCGCTCTGACAGGGCTCAGTCATCTTGTGGTCCAACAGGTAGCGAAGCTCCTTCTGGATGAGAGGAACTTTCACTGGGTTCACACGGTAAGGAGGCAATTTAATTGGCTTTGCGTCTCCAACATCGACATCATGCATCAACACAGTAGTTCTTCCTGGAGTGGCACGGAACACTTGCGGGTACTCCTGCAGTAATGCCGAAAACTCCTGCCTTTCCTCGGGAGGTAGATGAGAAGGCTTAGTCTGGAGATCATTCATGATATCAGGATTCTTCCCCAAACTATCACTCAGGCTCATACTGCATGGGAGAGCTTCACTTGCAGACTCGGGTGGAACAGCTACAGTGGAGACTGGATTATTTTCGTCCCGCCTGTGATATAACTTTAGCATGTTGATGTGACAAAGTTGCTTGTTCTTTCTATGATCTGGTGTGGCGATGACATAGTTGACATCGCTGAGTTTCTTCTCCACGAAATAAGGACCACTAAACTTGGCTTGAAGAGGTTGCCCATGCACCGGTAGCAGAATCAAAACCTGATCTCCTGGCTGAAAGTGGCGTAACCTGGACTTCTTATCATACCAAGTCTTCATCTTCTCCTGAGCAGCTCCTAAATTCTCTCTCGCCAGCTGTAAAGCAGTGGACAGCCGTTCTTTGACCTTCATCACATACACCAGCAGGTTGACGTCATCTTCCTCCGACAGCCAGCATTCCTTGAGTAGCTTAAGGGGTCCTCTTACTTCATGGCCAAACAGTAGTTCAAAAGGTGAGAAGCCCAGTGATTCATTTGGAGATTCTCTTGCAGCAAACACAACGAATGGAAGACCTTTATCCCAGTCTTTCTGATGTTCCAAACAGTATTTCCTGAGCATCGATTTGAGTGTTTGATGATATCTCTCCAACGCCCCTTGGGTCTGGGGATGGTAAGCTGAAGATGTGATCTGGGTGATGCCCAACTCTTTCAGAGACTGCTTGAAAACGTTTGACATGAAATTACTTCCCCGGTCTGACTGTACCTCCTTGGGCAGACCAAACTTAGTGAAGAACCCTAGCATTTCCTTAACCACGTTCTTTGCTGAGATATTTCTAAGTGGAATGGCTTCAGGATAACGAGTAGCCATATCAATCAGGGTCAACACATAAGAAAATCCTGAAGAAGTCTTAGGAAGAGGGCCCACAATATCCACCAACACCCGGATGAAAGGCGCCTCAAAAGGAGGAATGAGAACTAGAGGTGCAACCTTTTCGGTCTGATTACACTTCCCCACAACTTGACAGGTGTGACAAGACTTACAATACCAGGAAACATCCCTGAAGATACCTGGCCAGTAGAAGTGTTTCAAAATGCGTGCCACAGTCTTCCTCACTCCAAGGTGTCCTGCCAAACTGGAATCATGAGCCACTGTAATGATATCCTGCCTACAAACACGAGGGATGATAACTTGATGTACAACCTCCCACTCACAGTCGGCTGATGATGTTGGGGGTCTCCACTTCCTCATAAGTACTCCTGACTTTATATAATAACAAGTAGAAGCACCAGCCGACTCTTCCTCACTGCAAGCAGAGTTAGCTAGACCTTTCAACTCAGGGTCAGCAACCTGTAACTCAACCAACTCTTGACGAGACAAATTATCAACACTACGGGGTACTGCCTCATCTGGTGAGTGGTCCAAATTAGCAAGAAAAGTGTCAGCTAGGATAACATCATCATCATCATTATCCTCTAAGTCACCAGTAACTTTAGACTTAGCCCTAGTGACAGCACATGCAGGGAACACATCAGGGACACCACAATCCCGGGCCGCAGCCACTGGCTCACTAGACAACTGAGGAGCTGGACACACCTGACTTCCACCAATATCATTTCCAAGCAAGAAAGTTACACCTGACATTGGGAGTGTCTCAACCAACCCAACCATAACGGAACCATTAACAAAACCAGACTCTAAATTCACTCTGCACAGAGGGACAGAGAAGTAATTATTCCCTACACCCTGTAAGATTACAGTTTCATCAGAGGAATTAACATTAGGGCCTAGAACACTGGTCAGCATAAGGGATTGGCAAGCACCTGTATCACGATATATTTTAACTGATTTCCTGTCATTACTGTCCAAAGGACTGACAAAACCATCAGACAGGAAATTAGCACATGAACTCTTGAGAGTGTCACCCACGTTACTGCTCAAAAGAGGAGCTCCATCATGAGAATTTAATTTACCCCTCAAAGCAGGTTTAGTTAACTCAGTTAAAGAATTCTGGGAACTCTCAAGAGTGGACACTAGACCAATTGACTGAATATTTAAAGACTCCTTTTTGTTCACATCACGCTGTCTCCTGAAACATTTCTCCGTAGTATGACCAAGCTTACTACAATAAGTACATTTACTTTTCTGAAATGTAGAGGTGAAGCTGGTATTTACTTCCTGAGAAACATCATCTTTATTCTCCTTCCTGTTACCTGTACTCTGAGTAGAGGCAACGTACTTACTCTCAGCTTTCCCTTTTTCTCTAGAATATCTCTTGTGAGTGAGAACATATTCATCAGCTAAAACTGCAGCATCAGACAAATTATCTATTCTTTTCTCATCAAGATATAGGCTTACATCTTTATAAATACACCTCTTGAAGTCCTCCAGCAAAATCATCTGCTTAAATTTACCAAAATCAGAATCCACATTCTTAGAATTTAACCACTGCTCTAACAGATCTTCTTTGATTTTTGCATACTCAACATGGGATTGCTTATCTTGCTTGTAAGTTGTCCTAAATTTTACTTTATAGGCTTCAGGAACAAGCTCATAGGCCTTAAGAATCAAGCTCTTAACTACATCATAATTATCAGATTGATCCTGAGGCAAAGATGCATAAGTTACTTGAGCTTTACCGGTGAGAACAGTTTGAAGGAGTACTGGCCAATACCTTTTGGGCCAATTAAAACCTGTAGCTACCCTCTCAAACAACTGAAAATACTTTGTTAAATCAGATTCATTAAAAGGAGGGACAAGTTTAACATTTTTAGCCACATCAAAATCATCAGAGCTAGATGATCCAGTTCCACCTTGTTTCATGCGATACTCATGGTCTGCCTGAATCCTGGCAAGTTCAACTTGTGCGTGTATCTGTGCCTCCTGAATACGAGCCTCCGCCTCCTTAGCACGAGACTCCTGCAGGGCTAGCTGTAACTTAGCTAATTCAATCTGCATTTGCTCATTTGGAGGAGTTACATTAAACAAGCTTTCATTAATCATGTCAACAATTTGATCTTTAGAATGATGAGAGCGAACAGCAATTCCCAATTGTTGAGCAACAAGCTTAAGTTCATTCTTTGTTCTGTTTTCTACATCACACACTGTTTGCACATTTGACAAAAAATCTTTGGCTTCATCAAGTGTAGTAATAGTAGACATCATGAATAAGTAACCGTCACAAAATATCAAGCAATATCCTTATGATAATATCCTGAATATCCTGATAAGAGGTCGCCAAATTTATGTTACGGAACAGAGAAAGATAATGTACACTTTAAGTGATAATACTAAAAAGCACTACTGTCCCGTAAAGTTCCAGGTTCAAAACAGAAGAGTTAGGTAAAATTACAAGTTAAAGTTTAATGCTCAAACTAACAACAAAACATTCAGGACTCATAAGGATAATGTAATGGCAAAAAACAATGAAATATATGGTTAACTGCAAATAGCCTCTATTAACACGAAATTAGCAAGAGTAAATTTACCTAAGTCAGCCCTGATAAAATGAAAATACACTGGGTAATGCTTAGTTAATGCAAGCTAAATTATTACAGATACAAACTATTATTAAGGATGACTGACATAAAGAACCTTACATGAATCACAAAAAAAAACTCACTAGGCCTAAGAATTAACCCTATGCTACACAGCACAAGAAAAAATGCAACAACAGTTATACTCAAATTACACAGCTGCTAGATGGTTGGAGACTTCCTGAGCACTCACAACAATAACTGTACAGGGGAGGACAGAGATGTGAACAAAATGAGAAGTAGATCTAAGTGGCAATGATGCAGAGACTGAGCTCATTATATAGGGGCCGGCAGAGCTTGATACAACTTGTAAGAAGGACGCGCAAATGAAGCGATGGGGACAAAGAGTTGGCAATCCCTCACTGAACAAGAGAAAGGACGACTTACTCTATTGTAACGGTAGAAGGGGGGGACTGAGGCAGAACACGCTCGTGATCAAACAGGCAGCACACTGTACGTTAGAATTACACAAAGGATGATGAAATCATAGGCTATGTAACACAGTATAAGGGAGGGAATGAGGAAGAGTTAGGAATGGAGAGTGAGAATTGGGAGAGCGAAGAGAGATAGAAAGAGAGAGGGAATTAGGGGAGGGAGGGATGAAGAGAGGGAGAGAGGGGAAGAACAAGAAACTGAGAAGGATGGAAGAGAGAAGGATAAGGGGAAAACGAAGTATGGAAGGAGGTGGATGGAGGCAGAGAGGAAGGGAAATGGATAGGGAGGGGGAAAGACGGAATGAGGGAACGAGGAGAGACCGAAAGATAGTTTGGGAGATGAATGAGGGAAAGTCTAAAGGGAGGAAGGAAAGAGAGAGCAGGGAGGGAGTGGGGGACTGAGAGGAAAGGAGAGGATGGGAGGGACACAGGAAGATAAAGAATCAAGAATTAGGTAAGGACGAAGGAAGTGGAAAATGTGAGAGAAGTGGACGCTGGTGATGGGAGAGACTGAGTGATGGAGAGGCAGAAGTAAGGGAGGGAGAGGATGAGGAACTGTAAAAGAAAGGAAGAAATGAGTAGGAACATGGAAAAGCAGGAGCGAGTGTCAATAGCAGTTAGAGTGTGGAGAAGATCAGTTCTCTCCATGCTCGAACTGCTATTGTTAGAGTGTGGAGAGAGCTGGATAAATGGAAAATGGAGATAAGAAAAAATATCAGAAATTTAAAGAAAAAGAGAGGAAAGAAAGAGAAATGAAAGGGAGCTAAAAAAAAAAAAAAAGATGATTATGATGGCAGTGATGATGGAAGGTTATGATGATAGTGAGGAGATGATGATAATACCGATGAAGATATAGAACAGAAATTGAGATAAAAAGAGTAAAAAAGCTGAAAAAGAGTCAAGAAGAGCTGAAAAGAGTGAAGATGAGAAGAGGAGAGGGCAAGAAGACAAGAAAAGGGTGTGGTTGACCCTTGCATGACCCCACTCCCTCAGTTCTGCATAACACTACCCCCATGACCCCCCTCAAGATTTATCCTGTTGCGACCTTCCGTGACTAAGATGGAGGAGAAGGAGGAGGGGGTTGAAGAAGAGGAAGAGGAAGAGGAGGAAGGGGAGGAGGAAGAAGAACGGGAGAAAGAGAAGGAAAAGGAGGAGGAGGAGGAAGAGGAAGAGAACATTAAGATACATTAAAGAAAGAGGGATGGATTGATGGTGATGGTCATCATGATGATAAAGGAAATCCCATTGAGAAAGAAGTAACATTTAGGGAGACGAATTCTATAGAAAATGAATAAAAGAATGGGTAAAAAGTAAAAATGAGTACGACAAAGGATAAAGTATCATACAGAGAGTGAGAGAGATGATGATAAATGTGAAAGATATTGGGGGAGACGGAACTCAGAGAGAGAGAGAGCGAGAGAAAGAGAGATTTTTCACCATTCAAATTTTGAAGATGATTGTTCTCCAAGTTCATCAGTAGAAGACGGAATAACTTATTTCCACTAAATATTTTACTCAAGCATCCAGGTAGCGGATGAATTGAGATGGGGACTGGGTGTGTGTGACTGGAAAGAGTATGGATGAGTGGCTGTCAGGCTGGGTGATTTAGGGTGATTGGACCGAATAGGAGAGAGGCGGAGGCATTAGTTGTGGAAATTATTGAGTGAGAACGGGAGGATGAGTGACGAGTAACTGTCTGGTGATTTGGCTTGGGATTTGAGGCCAGTTTCAGAAATGAAATAACTGGTGATGAAGAATGTAAACCAGCAAACTAGGTGAGAGAGTTTTTGAACCTCTGATCAAATGAAATTTGTAATTGAAACTCGAGGGAACTTTTGCATATATTATTCTGATTGACCTTAGAGGATTTTATTTAACGTTTGTGTTGACGTTTAGATATACATTGAACTTCCAGGCATGTAAAGATTTTTTCACACTGTGGCAGCATTCAGTGTGTCGTGAGCTTCAGCCTTTTCACTGTTCTGCCCCGCAAGTTTGAGATCTTCACGCAGAAACGCATCCCAAGTCTTACTTGGTCTGCTTCTTGTTTTTCTTTCCTACTTACTAACACCTGTTACTCTCCTCAGCCAGTCATCCTTCCTCCCTTCTTTTCTCAACATGTCCAGACCATCTCAGCCTACCGGTTAGCATCACATCTCTAACATTTCTTACACTAAGTCTCTCAGAGGGACGTTTCTCATCCATCTCAACACTCCAATTTCTTTGTGTTCCAACCAGCTTGTGTCATTTTCTCTCACGGATCAGATTTCGCTACCATGCAGAATAACAGAACATTTACCACAAAGGTTTTGTAAAGAGACCTCACAAGGTATGAGGGTTAAGAAGCTGTCCCCATTTAGCCCTTCAGTTTTGGAGGACGATTTATCTACGTTATCTGGTTGACGCCAAAGGATTTTACTATCCACTGGGAAACCTCCAGAGGCGGGCGAACAATATTAAAACTCAGCTGCCAGATGTGTATATTATTCCTTTTGACTAATGCCAAATGATTTTATTCAGTTTAAGTAAGATGCGTACCCTAGTCCCGAGGTAGGGATTGGAAGGAAGTCTTATTGGTAAAAGAAAAAAAAAATGTGGGTGAGGTAGTACAGTATAGTATATGGTGAATGGCGTCTGATGTTATTAAATAAAGGAAAGTGATTAGGTGATAGGAATGATGAATATTAACGTCTTGTCTTATAAGATTAATAAATGAAGAATAATAGTTGATGCCGAAAGAACTGCCCGAGTATGCAAAAGCTTTCCCTTGCAGAGACAACAATACAATGCCAGAAATAAGATACACTTAACTCGAGATGCTTAGCCACACAATCATTCATGTGTGCAGCAGGTCAACTCTGGTAATGTCTCCCATTCTACTTCCTACTGCCTGTGATCTTCAGTCTTTCAAATGCAATACTCGCGTGTATCTATCTACCTATCTATCTGTCTATCCATCTATCTAGATAGATAGATGAATAGATAGATAGATATGGATAAACAGATAGACAGACAGACAGACAGAGGACAAATATAAACACACAAAAGTGCAATAATGAAAATAATGAAAAATCACACACACACACACACACACACACACACACACACACACACACACACACACACACACACACACACACACAACAAACCAAAGTAAAACACACAGGTACAAAGATGGACATGATTTATTACACCAGTGTCATAAATAAAATAAAATAGTAACCTCTTTATCCCGTAAATTATACTATACCTTATACCTTATACTGTAGGATTTAAGGTATAGAAGATTGAAAGAAATAGTAATAATAATAATTATTATTATTATTATTATTTTTATTATTATTATTAAAAAATAAGTACAACAAATCAGTGGATTAGTATATAAAGAATTTACATAGGTATTTATGAGCTAACAACTTCATTACAGAGCAACAGATCTCTATTATTCTTTTATTTAGGCTGCACATCTATCATGTCAGTGGCCATGAATATCATACTGTGTTGTTCTTTTTATCTTTTTCTCTTGATTGTCGGATGAGTATGGCACAGGTGGCTTGACTAGATCAATCTATACTAGAAGGAGGAGGAGGTGAGGGGAGGAGGAAGGAGAGGACGAGGAGCTTGGTTTGAGAAAAATCAGTAGGCTTCCCTTCGTTGACATTAATACAACTATAGACAAATACAATATCTTCACTACTCTGACGTCTGTAGTTAGTTTTAGTCTTGCTGTCTCCAGACGAGTGTATTCTACAATGGAGAGTTTTTCTTTATTTTCTTTACTGAAAGGGTTGGCTATTTATTCATTAGTCCATTCAGTACGATAAGGTCACTCTGAGCTGAATAAAATCACCTGGAGGCAGCATGTATAAACTAAAATAAGATATCAATGAACTGAGGGAGTTAATACGAATATAAGCGAGAAGTACGAGTGTTAAATGTGTCGTAATTTTGGAATGACGGAGACTCTAAACAATGGACGTAACAATGTATACACCAAAGCTGTATTATGATGGTGACATTATTAACCAAGTGAAATGATAAAAGTGGTGGTAATAATGAAATAAAAATATAATGTTTTGGTAATCATTATCATCACTGTCCCAGCCTTAATTCCCTCCTAAGAAGTGGGGTGAAGTAGAGTCCAAAAAGTGTTAAATGATATATTAATAACAGTGTACTTATCAATGCTTACAAGGTTCATTTTACGTGGCATTCTGTTGATGGTTCTATTTTTCTCTTTTCTGAATTCTACCCATGGAACTTAGTTGGAAACAAGGTTGGGACAATAAAAGTAAAGATAATTTTTTTTTATTACATTAACCTTCAGTTAAAATAGACAGTAAGAATAACAGTAAATAATAATTATGAAAATAACCTTCATTCGCGCGAAGTTATGGTGACTAGCAAAGACTAATGGTAAGAAATAACTTATCAGATGTAAAAGGTGTTATAAAAATTAGTAAAAAAAATATACAATAGTAAGAAAAAATGGTAATAATAAAAGCAGGTGTAAGTTATAAGAACAAAAAGATAATTTAGAATTAGCATACGATGCGAGTCTAATACAAATACATAACCACGCATATAAAACCGATAATTTAAATAATTGCCTGGAAGGAAAATTATAGAGTATCTGTAATAATAATAATAATAATAATAATAATAATAATAATAATAATAATAATAATGATAATAATAACAGTATAATAATAATAATCACTACAACTATAATAACAATAATAATTACAATAATAACAACAACGGGTGAAAAAGTAAAAAAAATAATAATTTAGCACACAGTATTCCGGTCATCTTTCAGTTCAGTCAGGAGTGTTATCCCACAGAGAACGAGTAGCTGAAGAGGTGAAACAGGCTGTGGCACAAAAGAAGAAAGCATACAATGAATGGATGAGAAATAGGGGCGTGGAAGAAGTTGAGAGGCAGAAGAGAGAGTTATATGTGGAAAGGAAGAGAGAGGTGAAAAGATTAGTAAGAGAGAGTAAGAAGAGAGTGGATCAGGAATTTGGAAGGAATTTGAGTGTAAAGTGGAGGGACTGTAAGAAAATGTTCTGGAGAGAAGTGAAAAGAGTAAGACAGGGTGGAAGTGAAGTTAGCAGGGGAGTGAAAGATAAACATGGTAGATTACTAGTGGAGAAGGGAGAAAAAGTGAGCAGATGGAGAGAACACTTTAAGGAATTGTTGAACGTAGAGGATGGAAGTAATGCGAGTATAAGTGGCTGGGGAATGGCTGGGAGAAGGAGGGAGGTGAGAAGACAGGTAGAAATCAGTAGGATAGAGGTTGTGGAAGCAATGAAGAAAGTTAAATCGGGGAAAGCCCCAGGAATTGATGGAGGGTGTGGTGAGATGCTGAAGCATGGGGGAGAGATAGTAGTAGAATGGATGTGGAAGATGTGCAGATTGGCCTGGGAGGAAGGTAGAGTCCCGGAGGATTGGAAGTCAGGTATAATTATTCCCTTGTACAAAGGAAAAGGGGAAAAAGAAGTGTGGTAATCATAGGGGCATTTGTCTTCTTAGTATAATAGGAAAAGTGTATGGTAGGATACTTATAGACAGAGTTAGAGAAAGAACAGAGAAATTAGTTGGAGAAGAACAGGGAGGCTTTAGGATGGGGAAGAGGTTGTGTAGATCAGATATTCATTCTTAGATCTTTAGTGGAAAAGTTTCTAGAGAAGGGAAAGAAGTTGTATGCGGCTTTCATGGATTTGGAGAAAGCATATGACAGGGTGGATAGACAAGGATTGTGGAAAGTGTTAAGAATATATGGAGTAGATGGGAAGTTGTTGAATGCTGTGAAGAGTATGTATGATGGTGCTAAGGCTGCAGTGCGTGTGGATGGTGAACTAAGTGAATTTTTCTCTTTGAAAGTTGGTTTGAAACAGGGATGTGTCATGTCTCCATGGTTGTTCAATCTGTACATGGATGGGGTAATAAAAGAGGTACAAGGTAGGGTAGTGGATGTTGGAGTGGCCCTGGTGAGAGAGGATAGTGTTTGGAAACTCCTGTACTGTTGTTTGCAGATGATACTGTGTTGTTGAGTGAAGATGAAGGGGAGCTGCAAGGCTTGGTGGATGAGTTTGAGAGAGTGTGTAAGAAACGGAACCTAAAGGTGAATGTAGGGAAGAGTAAAGTGATGGTCTTTGAGAGAGGTGAAGTCAGTGAATGTATAGCGAGGTTGGATGGTGAGGAATTGGAAAATGTGAGTACGTTTAAGTATTTGGGTAGTGTGATGAGTAAGGATGGAGGTTTGAGGGTGAAGTGCTTGAAAGGGTACAGCAGGGAAGAAAGGTTGCTGGTTCCTTGAAAGCAGTGATAAGAAACAGGGAAGTGAGCATGGAAGTAAAAAAGTTACTACACATGACAGTATTGTGATACCAACTCTAACGTACGGAAGTGAAGCTTGGACGTTGTTGGAAGGACACAAGTCAAGAGTGAGAGCAGTGGAAATGAGTTATTTAAGAGGAGCTTGTGGAGTCACGTGGAGAGACAGGCTGACGAATGAGGATATAAAGGAGCGTTGTGGTGTTGATGTGGATGTGATAGGAAGCGTTGTAAGGAACACACTGAGGTGGTTTGGCCATGTGGAGAGGATGGAGGGTGAAAGACTGACGAAGAGAGTGTATGTGAGTGAGGTGGAGGGTGGAAGAGGGAGGGGGAGACCGAGGATGAGATGGAGGGATGGGGTGGAGAGGTATATGAGAGAGGGGGGTGTGAGTTGGGAGCAGGGTAGTGAAATGGCGGGGGACAGGGCGACTTGGAGGCGATTTGTTTGTGGCCACCCCAAACGGGATTGAGGCGTCTGGCAATAGATAGATAGATAGACTACATTTTCGGGAATCTACTTTTCTCCACTGTATGTATTTATGTGTGTGTGTGTGTGTGTGTGTGTGTGTGTGTGTGTGTGTGTGTGTACATACATTTATGTATTCCACCTCAAGTTACAATAGGGTAGGGGCAACGATGATGATCTTCACCAATGGTTACATGAATGTTGGGCCTGTAGGCATGTATGTATGTATTTATCGTTACTGCGTCTCTTAAGTGAGAATTTGGACTGGATTGTTGATGATGATGATGGTGATAAGGAGGAGAAGGAGATAATGATGATGATGATAATGATGATGATGTGTTTATAATGCATCAAATACACTGGGTATAGAACAGTAACGGTACCAGGCTATCACCGTTGCCCCGAGGCTTGGCTACCGTAGGCCAACCTAACACTTCAGTTATTTGTTTGGACTTACTCATGTTAACTCCAGGCGATTTTATTCAGGTAAGGGAAGACCTCTTGTAGTGGATGGGTTACTAAAGGCTGTATCTAACCTCTCCATTCGAAAAGTCTCTCCTAAGCTGAATAAAACTGTCTAAAGTTGGAATGAACGAAGCCATAAACATTATTTTCGGGATGTAGGGATTGAGTTAAAAACAGAGGACTGGCACTATCCAACACGTCTTATAAGAGCGACTTAATCATCTGAAGTACGTCCTAGTGAGAATGTTTTTGTTTGCTGGGGTAGAGCGGAATGTTCTGAAGGTGTGAATGGTGAGTCAGTGGGGGCTTGGCACATTTTTGCTTGGCACTCTGATGATAGTTCTCCTACTTTTTGTGTTTTTACACAATTCCAGCTGCTGGATCCTGGTACAAACTGCGTTAAGGGACGATAGTGACGATGATGATGGTGATGATTAGGTTATGATGACAGATAAATGGCATCAGTACATGGACTTCACTTATTTAGCACAGTACGTAAATGGTCCTGAACGATCTATCTACTTACTTACATATCTGTCTATCTTCTTTATATTAAAATGTTAGTAAAATTTAAACGTCATTATAAATGAGTCTGTGAATTTACCGTACAGTATGTGATATTCTAATTAGCTGCGTAAGTGAGCTGAGACAAAAAATTATATTACAAGGAGCTTGAGAAGCGTAGTATAAACCTTCATAGGACAGAAAGCCGCTCTTACGAGTATGTTAAGGAAAAATCTTCTGGTGTCAGCAAGAATAAAGAAGTTGGCATTTTTTTATCTGTTCACTACAATATCGTCCATTTTTACGTTATTTTTGCTACCAGTGGACAATTTCATTCAACTTAAAAATAACCTCATTGTAGAGAAGTGGATAATAAAGATATAAGTAACCCCTCCTGTTCGTAAATCCCTCCTAAGCTGAATAAACGCCTCTGAATATAACAAAAATAAATTAAGTCGTCTGTGAATGGAAGAGGTCAAAACGTTGCAAAAGGTATTTTATGGACGACTACATCATGGGTTTTCAGTGCTTACTCTTTCCTCTTCAGGATTAGGTGCCTCTTCCTCCCTTTCTTTTGTATATATTCTCTAATTTCTCTCTCTCTCTCTCTCTCTCTCTCTCTCTCTCTCTCTCTCTCTCTCTCTCTCTCTCTCTCTCTCTCTCACACACACACACACACACATCAGTGTTCACACTTTTGTCTTTTGTATTACTTAAACTTGGCCTTCTTTTACTGTTCTTTCTCCTCATCTCATTCTTCACTCCTTTTCCGTATTTTTAAGTCTGGTGTTTCTTGCCCCTTTGCCCCCTGTTTCTCATTTTTACTCTTCCTCTTCCCTATTTACTCTTTGTTTCCTTTCTTTTCCTTCTCAGTGGTCAGTCTCGTCTCTTTCTTTCCGCTGTCGGTGCTCACTTTCTTTCCCCTTGTTCTTCCTTCTCGGTAGTCTCACCTTTTCAGCCACTTCCAGTGTTTCCTTGCCATGTTATTCCTATAAATTCAAGGCCAGGTTATGGGATAGGCAGGCCGGGGTAGTGAGGGTGCCATATCTAGCACCACACCGTCAGCATGCTCATTATCTTCCTACCTCGTCTACCACTGTCTTGCCCCGCACCGTAATCTGCACTGTATCACCCACCACCATTATACTGTACCACTATATCCACCACACTACCACTATACCACTATATCCATCATCACCAGCACATCACGAGAAGTGTGGTGTGTCATCCCAGTGTGACGACTTGCGTATGTACCTGAGTGTGTTTATGTGCAAGATCTGACCAAGCACTTTGGTGATGCTCGGACCCCCCCAGCAGCAGCGCCACTGCCTCGCTTTCTGATACCGGTGCCAGGCCCGCCAAGCCCCCCAGGTTGTTCCCCAGTACAATGGAATCAGTGCACAGCAGCGTGAGCAGGTCGGCGTCTTGGAGGACGGGAGGGCCACCCATGCCCTGCCCTTCCTTGGCTGGAGTTGCCGAGGGACTGTCCAGGCCCCACGACTCGTCACCGTCGTGCAGTGCTTCCTGCAGGGATTTAATGTAGGCTGACGCCAGCCGCAGTGTGGTGATCTTAGTCATGTCGGCTGCGGCGTGGCGACTCACCACCCACGCTGGCAGGGCACACCGCAGGGACTCAAAGGCACGGTTAACCTGCCGCATGCGGTACCGCTCGCGTGCATTGGCTGTTTTCCTGCGGTAGCGGGACAGTGGTGGCGGTCGTGGCTTACTGTGCCGCAGCGAGTCCTGCGGTAGTGACCACTCTCTGTCGGAGCGGCGGCGACCCTGCAGCGCCCGTGGCCGCAGCTGATACTTGCCACCGCGTACGCCAGATGCAGGGCTGGGGGCCGTAGTATCACTCATATTGTTGTTGTTTTTATTATTGTTATTACTGTCGTTTTTGTTGTTATTAGAGTTCATAGGGTCGTCCCTGCCTCTCTGCCCCTGCCCTTGCCACTGTCCTTGCCTCTGCCCATACCCTCCCCCTTGGCCCTCCTGCTGAGTCCTGGCCATGGTGCTGGGCCACACGCACACCACAAACCATCAACACCGCAATAACACCACCACACACACCATGGCTATCGTTATCTTTCATGCGTACTGTAGTCACATTCTTACAACAGCTGCCTAGCATCGGCCAACCCTCGTGCTGGATATGTCCTCTTTTCTACACATATTCTTACTTTCCTATGCCGTTGCTTTCTAATGTTATTTGGTCCTTATGTTTATTTTTTATGGTCCTGCGCTATTATGCTCTCATTCTTATGCTCTTGGGTTCTTGTCAGCCCTCAACACATGTCCTTCTACTGCTGCTGAGTCTTGTAGGCAACGACACTCCTTCTGTAGTGGTATGTCTGTATACGCCAGACATAGAGCAGAGTAGAGCAGGTCGGAGTATAAAGTACAGGAACAGTGAGAAAGTGAGATCGCTAGGAGACTGACCGGAGTGAGATAGCGAACAAGTGAGAGCTAGGAGACTGGCAGGAGTGTGGTGAACTAACGGACCAGTGACCACTCCACACCACAGCCAGTGCCACACATCCTGCCTCACCCACGCTGCCTACCACACTGAGCTGCCTGCCCTCCCTGTCTATTCCCCCCCCCCTCCACACTCTGCCTCATCATCCCCTCCTCCTTACTTTCCTCCCTCACCCTTCCTACCTCCTTACCTCCATCTCTTTCCCCCCTCCCTGCCTTTCTCCCTCCCTACTGCTTCACCCTCCCTGTACCTCCCTCGCTCCCCCTTACCTCCACCACCTCAGTTCCCAAATATAGTTTACCGTTTTAATTTTTTCCACCTTTTCCACTCAAAATTTATTAAAGTTTTGTCCTCAAGGAGTGATTCAAGGGGTTCTTAGCCCTCCCTTGAACACCCCGCCCCCCAGGGTCAACGGGAGGGGGCCAAAGGGGGGCCAATATTCACAGATTTTACCTGGAACTGGAGAGGTCAAAACATCGTTGACTCCGGCTGAAAGGCATCCAGACCTCACCCCTTCCCTCTCACTCCTGATGATCTTCTCTGTCTGTCTTGCGCGCGCGCCTGGTCATGGTTTCTACTCATTGTCTTTCCCCTCTTTCAGTTGCTCATTTCTCTTGTCCTCTTCATTCTCGTCTTTTTCTCTTCCTGCTCGTTTATTTTATCAGATATCGCACCTCTGCTCCTCTTCTTCTATTTCATCGTCTTTTATGCCTTTGTTACTTTTCTATACACTCTCTTAAACTTACCAGGTATCCAACCTTGTCCCCCTTCATCCTCTATTCCTTTCTTCCCTTTTCTTCACTTGTCTTCTGTCTTTTTTTCTCTTCTGTTCCTCCATTCCTTTCCTTCATTCCATCTTCCTTATTCTCTTCTCAGCTCTTCTTATCAGCTTTCGCTTTTGCAGTATCCTCTCATTTATCAGATACCCTGTTTTCTTCCTTCTCTCTTCATCTCCTGGTTTCTCTTCCCTTCCATCCTCTTACTTTTCTAATTTTTTTATCATGTATTTTATTGGTGTTTCTATTGTTCTCGTCTTCCTTTAGTCTTACGCCTTCCTTTGTTTTCGTCTTTCTTTTCATTTATCATCCTATATGGCGTACTGCCGTTGCCTTTTTCCTTTCCATCTCGTCTCACCTCTGCTCTCTTCTCTCTTCCCTTTTCATTTCTTATGTGCTCTCTCTCTCTCTCTCTCTCTCTCTCTCTCTCTCTCTCTCTCTCACACACACACCAGATATCGGGCCTGTTTTTCCTTCTCTTCCTTTCCTCTCCCTGTTCACTTCTCGTCTCTTCGCTTCTCGTCTTTTCTTTCCTTGTTTTCTTTTTTTTTTTTTTTTAGATTATTCACCTCCTCCTCTGCCTCTTTTTCTTCTCTTTTTAGCAATTGCCTTCTCTGCTATTAGTTATCTTTCCTAATTTCCCCTTTTTCCTCAGCTCCTTTTTTCCCTTCTCTTTATCTTTCCCATTCTCTTTTCTCTTTTATCATTTATCTCGTAGCGTGTCTGCTCATCATCATCACCTCCACTCTTCCGTTCTCATTTCTCCTATTCTCTTCACCTCTCTTTATCTCCCCTTCTCGATAACGTGGTCGTAGGGACTTGTAGAGTGATAGGGAGGTGGGTTGTAGATCGTCGGAGCACTGCCAGAATAAAGTCGTGAGACGTAGCATGGCTCGAACTTGTTCCTTATTACACTGTGTGTCGTCGGCTACAGTGATTAGGTAGCCCCCCCCCTCTCTCTCTTTCTTTCCCAATTTGTGTATCAGCGAGGTTTCTTTGAGCACTCTTGGGTTACGGAGTTTATTGTACAGTTATATCGAATTGTGATTTACAGCGTAACGGATCGTGACAGCAAAGCCTCTTAGCTGACCCTCGTGTTATCGGGCCTTCTCTCCAACCCCTTCTGATCTGAAGGGAATCTCTCTGACAATATATACAGCTTGGAGAGGATGTGTGGTGTAATGTAGTTCTGGTAGATTTCCATTCACATGTACTAACCGAATAGGGCTGGTTATTCCACGTGTTTGAATAAGTCATGAAATCTTGGTCGTCTGGACTAAAGAGATTGTTTGAGATACATCATATGTTGCGAATTCTTGATGGTCTGTGACAACAAGATTGTGGATATACAGTATGTGGATTGACATTCCTAGTGAGAAGCTGTGTAAGTCTCCAGCAGACACTACATCCTATTCATTGTGTTATGAGATATATATTAGTGTCTACATATCGCTCGGTCCAAGCTAAACTTGCGTACCAACGACAGCAAATACTGTCATAACATATTAATGCATACTATATACACATTACAATCACTTTGTAAGCTAATTAAGTGAAATACGTAATACTGTAAAGTTACATAACTGTGAAAATGTAGTGATTATAACTGTCGTTATTGTCGTGATATATATATATATATATATATATATATATATATATATATATATATATATATATATATATATATATATATATATATATATATATTAACATAGCCTATGATTTCATCATCCTTTGTGTAATTCTAACGTACAGTATGCTGCATGTTTGATCACGAGCGTGTTCTACCTCACTCCCCCCGTCCTCCCTTATAGTAGAGTAAGTCGTTCTTTCTGTTGTTCAGAGCAGGATTGTCAACTCTTTGTCCCCTATGGCTTCATTTGCGCGTCCTTCTTACAAGTTGTATCAAGCTCTGCTGGCCCCTATATAATGAGCTCAGTCTCTGTATTAATTGCCACTTAGATCTACTCTTCATTTTGTTCACATCTCTGTCCTCCCCTGTACAATTGTTATTATTGTGAGTGCTCAGGAAGACTCCAACCATCTAGCAGCTGTGTAATTTGAGTATAAGTGTTATTGCATTTTTTCTTGTACTGTGTAGCAAAAGGTGTTGATTTTTAGGCCTAGTAAGGTTTTTGTGATTAATGTAAAGTTTCATATCAGTCATTGTTCATTACATTTCGTATCTGTAATAATATATCTTGCATTCACTGAGTATTATCTGGTATTTTCATTTTATCAGTGCTGACTTAGATAAATTTACTCTTGCTAATTTCGTGTTAATAGAGGCTATTACAGTTAACCATATATTTAACCTGTTTTTTGCCATTACATTATCCTTATGAGTCCTGAATGTTTTGTTGTTAGTTTGAGCATTAAACTTTAACTTGTAATTTTACCTAACTCTTCTGTTTTGAACCTGGAACTTTACGGTACAGTAGTGATTTTTAGTATTCTCACTTAAAGTGTACATTATCTTTCCCTGTTCCGTAACATAAATTTGGCGACCTCTTATCAGGATATTCAGGATATTATCATAAGGATATTGCTTGATATTTTGTGACTGTGATTTATTCATGATGTCTACTATTACTACGCTTGATGAAGCCAAAGATTTTTTGTCAAATGTGCAAACAGTGTGTGATGTAGAAAACAGAACAAAGAATGAACTTAAGCTTGTTGCTCAACAATTGGGAATTGCTGTTCGCTCTCATCATTCTAAAGATCAAATTGTTGACATGATTAATGAAAGCTTGTTTAATGTAACTCCTCCAAAAGGTGACATGTGGAGGTGTAGGAGGACTACTGGGCCTTGGGATAGGCTACTGCCCCCGAGATATAGGCCCTGAAGCCTTTGCCCAGAGTCGGACACATAAAAAAAAAAAAAAAAAAAAAAAAAAAGAGCAAACGCAGATTGAATTAGCTAAGTTACAGCTAGCCCTGCAGGAGGCCCGTGTTAAGGAGGCTGAATTTCAGGCAAATGCTAAGGAGGCTGAGTTTCAGGCACGTGCTAAGGAGGCTGAGTCTCAGGCTCGTATTCAGGAGGCACAAATTGAAATTGCTAGGATTCAGGCAGACCATGAGTATCGCATGAAACAAGGTGGAACTGGATCATCTAGCTCTGATGATTTTGATGTGGCTAAAAATGTTAAACTTGTCCCTCCTTTTAATGAATCTGATTTAACAAAGTATTTTCAGTTGTTTGAGAGGGTAGCTACAGGTTTTAATTGGCCCAAAAGGTATTGGCCAGTACTCCTTCAAACTGTTCTCACAGGTAAAGCTCAAGTAACTTATGCATCTTTGCCTCAGGATCAATCTGATAATTATGATGTAGTTAAGAGCTTGATTCTTAAGGCCTATGAGCTTGTTCCTGAAGCCTATAGAGTAAAATTTAGGACAACTTACAAGCAAGATAAGCAATCCCATGTTGAGTATGCAAAAATCAAAGAAGATCTGTTAGAGCAGTGGTTAAATTCTAAGAATGTGGATTCTGATTTTGGTAAATTTAAGCAGATGATTTTGCTGGAGGACTTCAAGAGGTTTATTTATAAAGATGTAAGCCTATATCTTGATGAGAAAAGAATAGATAATTTGTCTGATGCTGCAGTTTTAGCTGATGAATATGTTCTCACTCACAAGAGATATTCTAAAGAAAAAGGGAAAGCTGAGAGTAAGTACGTTGCCTCTACTCAGAGTACAGGTAACAGGAAAAAGAATAAAGATGATGTTTCTCAGGAAGTAAATACCAGCTTCACCTCCAGATTTCAGAAAAGTAAATGTACTTATTGTAGTAAGCTTGCTCATACTACGGAGAAATGTTTCAGGAGACAGCGTGATGTGAACAAAAAGGAGTCTTTAAATATTCAGTCAATTGGTCTAGTGTCCACTCTTGAGAGTTCCCAGAATTCTTTAACTGAGTTAACTGAACCTGCTTTGAGGGGTAAATTAAATCCTCATGATGAAGCTCCTCTTTTGCGCAGTAACGTTTGTGACACTCTCAAGAGTTCATGTGCTAATTTCCTGTCTGAAGGGTTTTGTCAGTCCTCTGGACAGTAATGACAGGAAATCAGTTAAAATATATCGTGATACAGGTGCTTGCCAATCCCTTATGCTGACCAGTGTTCTAGGCTCTAATGTTAATTCCTCTGATAAAACTGTAATCTTACAAGGTGTAGGGAATAATTACTTCTCTGTCCCTCTGTGCAGAGTGAATTTAGAGTCTGGTTTTGTTAATGGTTCCGTTATGGTTGGGTTGGTTGAGACACTCCCAATGTCAGGTGTAACTTTCTTACTTGGAAATGATATTGGTGGAAGTCAAGTGTGTCCAGCTCCTCAGTTGTCTAGTAAGCCAGTGGCTGCGGCCCAGGATTGTGATGTCCCTGATGTGTTCCCTGCATGTGCTGTCACTAGGGCTAAGTCTAAAGTTACTGGTGACTTAGAGGATAATGATGATGATGATGTTATCCTAGCTGACACTTTTCTTGCTAATTTGGACCACTCACCAGATGAGGCAGTACCCCGTAGTGTTGATAATTTGTCTCGTCAAGAGTTGGTTGAGTTGCAGGTTGATGACCCTGAGTTGAAAGGTCTAGCTAACTCTGCTTGCAGTGAGGAAGAGTCAGCTGGTGCTTCTACTTCTTATTATATGAAGTCAGGAGTACTTATGAGGAAGTGGAGACCCCCAACATCATCAGCCGACTGTGAGTGGGAGGTTGTTACATCAAGTTGTCATCCCTCGTGTTTGTAGGCAGGATATCATTAGAGTGGCTCATGATTCCAGTTTGGCAGGACACCTTGGAGTGAGGAAGACTGTGGCACGCATTTTGAAACACTTCTACTGGCCAGGTATCTTCAGGGATGTTTCCTGGTATTGTAAGTCTTGTCACACCTGTCAAATTGTGGAGAAGTGTAATCAGACCGAAAAGGTTGCACCTCTAGTTCCCATTCCTCCTTTTGAGGCGCCTTTCACCCGTGTGTTGGTGGATATTGTGGGCCCTCTTCCTAAGACTTCTTCAGGATTTTCTTATGTGTTGACCCTCATTGATATGGCTACTCGTTATCCTGAAGCCATTCCACTTAGAAATATCTCAGCAAAGAACGTGGTTAAGGAAATGCTAGGGTTCTTCACAAAGTTTGGTCTGCCCAAGGAGGTACAGTCCGACCGGGGAAGTAATTTCATGTCAAATGTTTTCAAGCAGTCTCTGAAAGAGTTGGGCATTACCCAGATCACGTCTTCAGCTTACCATCCCCAGACCCAAGGAGCGTTGGAGAGATATCATCAAACACTCAAATCGATGCTCAAGAAATACTGTTTGGAACATCAGAAAGACTGGGATAAAGGTCTTCCATTTGTTGTATTTGCCGCAAGAGAATCTCCAAATGAATCACTGGGCTTCTCACCTTTTGAACTACTGTTTGGCCATGAAGTAAGAGGACCCCTTAAGCTACTCAAGGAATGCTGGCTGTCGGAGGAAGATGACGTCAACCTGCTGGAGTATGTGATGAAGTTCAAAGAACGGCTGTCCACTGCTTTACAGCTGGCGAGAGAGAATTTAGGTGCTGCTCAGGAGAAGATGAAGACTTAGTATGATAAGAAGTCCAGGTTACGCCACTTTCAGCTAGATCAGGTTTTGATTCTGCTACCGGTGCATGGGCAACCTCTTCAAGCCAAGTTTAGTGGTCCTTATTTCGTGGAGAAGAAACTCAGTGATGTCAACTATGTCATCGCCACACCACATCGTAGAAAGAACAAGCAACTATGTCACATCAACATGCTAAAGTTATATCACAGGCGGGACGAAAATAATCCAGTCTGCACTGTAGCTGTTCCACCCGAGTCTGCAAGTGAAGCTCTCCCATGCAGTATGAGCCTGAGTGATAGTTTGGGAAAGAATCCTGATATCATGAATGATCTCCAGACTAAGCTTTCTCATCTACCTCCCGAGGAAAGGCAGGAGTTTTCGACATTACTGCAGGAGTACCCACAAGTGTTCCGTGCCATTCCAGGAAGAACCACTGTGTTGATGCATGATGTCGATGTTGGAGACGCAAAGCCAATTAAACTGCCTTCTTACCATGTGAACCCAGTGAAAGTTCCTCTCATCGAGAAGGAGCTTGGCTACCTGTTGGACCACAAGATGATTGAGCCCTGTCAGAGCGAGTGGAGTTCTCCTGTTACTCTAGTCCCTAAGCCAGGTGGGTCACAGCGGCTTTGCATCGACTACAGACGTGTTAATCAGATAACCAAAACAGACACTTACCCTCTCCCTCGCGTGGAAGATTGCATAGACAAGATCGGAAAGGCTAGGTACATAAGTAAGTTTGATTTGTTAAAGGGATACTGGCAAGTACCTATGACTGAACGTGCAAGGGAGATCTCATGTTTTGTAACACTAGGAAAGACTTATGCATGTTCTGTAATGCCATATGGTATCAAGAATGCACCAGCCACATTTCAGAAGCTCATGAATGTTGTAACAGAGGGTTTGGCAGGGTGTGTTGTTTATATTGATGATGTATTAATCTTCAGTGACAACTGGAAAGATCACCTATGCCATGTCAGTAAATTTCTTGAGCGTTTGGTTCAGGCTAATCTTGTAGCTAATTTATCAAAGTGTGAGTTTGGTCAAGCTAAAGTTCAGTACCTTGGGTATGTAATTGGTGATGGACATGTTGCACCACCAGGAGCTAAGGTTCAGGTTATAAGTGATCTTCCCAGACCTAAAAGTAGGAAAGAGCTACAAAGATTTTTGGGAATGGTAGGTTATTACCGGAGATTTGTTCTTAACTTTTCAATTCTTGTATCACCGCTTACAGACCTACTGAAAAAGGGAGTTAAATTTGTCTGGACCGATAACTGTGAATCCTCTTTCAGCAAACTTAAAGCTATCCTATTAAGTCAGCCAGTGCTCGCTACTCCAAATTTTGCTAAGCCTTTTAAGATGGCTGTTGACGCAAGTGATACAGGAGCTGGGGCTGTTTTGCTGCAAGAGGATGATCAAGGTACTGAACACCCTGTATCTTATTACAGTAAGAAGTTCACTCCACCTCAAAAGAACTACTCAACTATTGAGAAAGAGCTTTTGGCCTTGATTTTGGGTTTACAGCATTTTTCATTTTATTTCTGTTCTGGTTTTGACCCCATAGTCATTTATACCGATCATAACCCACTGAAATTCCTTAGTAAGTTTAAAGATAAAAATCAGAGATTGACAAGATGGAGTCTACTTCTTCAGGAGTATTCATTAGACATACAACATGTCAAGGGGAAAGAAAATGTTATTGCAGATTGCTTATCTAGACTTTAGACAGATTGTTTTAGAGTAATAAGAAATTTCCTTTGTAAATTTCTTTTTTCTTTGTGGGGAGGTGTTACATGGCCTATGATTTCATCATCCTTTGTGTAATTCTAACGTACAGTATGCTGCATGTTTGATCACGAGCGTGTTCTACCTCACTCCCCCCGTCCTCCCTTATAGTAGAGTAAGTCGTTCTTTCTGTTGTTCAGAGCAGGATTGTCAACTCTTTGTCCCCTATGGCTTCATTTGCGCGTCCTTCTTACAAGTTGTATCAAGCTCTGCTGGCCCCTATGTAATGAGCTCAGTCTCTGTATTAATTGCCACTTAGATCTACTCTTCATTTTGTTCACATCTCTGTCCTCCCCTGTACAGTTGTTATTATTGTGAGTGCTCAGGAAGACTCCAACCATCTAGCAGCTGTGTAATTTGAGTATAAGTGTTATTGCATTTTTTCTTGTACTGTGTAGCATAAGGTGTTGATTCTTAGGCCTAGTAAGTTTTTTGTGATTAATGTAAAGTTTCATGTCAGTTATTGTTCATAATATTTCGTATCTGTAATAATATATCTTGCATTCACTGAGTATTATCTGGTATTTTCATTTTATCAGGGCCTGATTTAGATAAATTTATTCTTGCTAATTTCGTGTTAATAAAGGCTATTACAGTTAACCATATATTTAACCTGTTTTTTGCCATTACATTATCCTTATGAGTCCTGAATGTTTTGTTGTTAGTTTGAGCATTAAACTTTAACTTGTAATTTTACCTAACTCTTTTGTTTTGAACCTGGAACTTTACGGGACAGTAGTGATTTTTAGTATTCTCACTTAACCCGTCACGTCCCGAGGTTTTCCGCACCTCCGACATCCCCCAGTCCCGAGGTATTTTCGAAAAAAAAAATTTTATCTAAAACCTTCGCTTTTGGTGAGAAACATCGAAAATTCATAAAGAAATCGCTCACCTGAGGTTTAAAGTGCCCAATCCAGGTAGGAGTTCCTCCTTACCTGAGTGGGTTTTCTAACATGCTGGCACCAAAGAAAACGAGTTCTATGGGAGGGTAACTATTTTATCCACTCATAAACGGTATTTATTTATTTACTTGGTATGAATGTATATGTAGTATGTGAGTATATTGGTTTTCAAGCAGTAATAAAGGCATTATAAGCATTGTTTCACTCACTAACTAATCACCATACCTGACCTTTTATTGCCACATTACCTGATCATTATTTCTGGCTGTTTCTTCTTCTAATGCTCTGTAAACATTGTCCTCCACATTGTCATCGATTGGGGAATCACTCTGGCCCTGAATATCTTTACTAGGCAGGTCACTGGTAACAGGTCCATTGCCAAGACAATGGCATGAGGGGGGGAGGGGGGAGGTTATGCAGTGTAAGGCATTGTCCCTGCTTGGCATCTTGTAGAGGAATAGAGGAAGGTGTCCCGTGTGTACATACGAAAAATCACATGCAAAAATTGAAAATTGTGCAAATTAGGGACCTTGCAATTGCACGACGTACTGGTACGTCGCCGGGACTGGCAAATGCAAATCGTTGCAACGTACCCATACGTCGACGGGATGGGGGGGGTTAAAGTGTACATTATCTCTCTCTGTTCCATAACAATATATATATATATATATATATATATATATATATATATATATATATATATATATATATATATATATATAATTTACAGTATTTACTCAGTTTGTCTCACTTGTACAGAACAGTTCTTAAACACTGATTCCAGGCCAGTAATCCTTGCTTGCATTCTGTGCATGGCCAAAAGTAATATAGCAAATATGATGGAGAAAATTACAAAGATGACTGGAGCTGGGCTGTATACATACTGTAATATGGGTTGAACGTAATCCTACTGTGTTCTTCCCAAGGTTGTATTGTCTGATTGCATGGTTTCATACTTGGGTGAAGTCAACTGAATGTGTGCACTCATATTTAAGTTCATCCTAGGTAATGGGTTGAAATACTTGTGTGTATGGTTGAGAATGGCATAATGGTTTTTAGTGGGCAAAGTGGATAGTGTAGGTGTCAGAACTGCACAGTAATCAGGTGAGATGTATAAACCAGATGCTGATGTATGGGTTGGAGGTGTGTCTGGACAAGTCACAAAAACTGATGTATTTTGAGTAAAGTAGAAGAAGTGTGAATGTCCAAAGTGCTGGTGATGGATTGTTGATCTGGAGCGAATGTGAAGTTGCAATGATGAGGGATGTCATGATCTTTTGATAGCCATTTCACAAGGGACTATCTCAGCTGGCTGAAACGTGAAGATGTCTGCAGGACAAAGATGAAATGCATGTAATGATGTGCGACATTTGCGTTCAATTGTTGTTTCACTAATGAAAGTGACAGAGTCCTGTTTCTTGAAGACCAAGATGACTTCTATTTTGATATTGATGGTGACTAATGAGTCATATTTCTTAGAAGGAAAAGGGTATATTTGATAGACTGAAAAAATCATATGTTACGAACGGTACATGAAGTACTATTGATGTTGCTGTGAGTGTTGCTTCCAAATATGGATAATATAACATCAGATTTCTTTCCTCAAACAAAGGTTTCAAACCATGCTTATGTATGCCTTGACTATTAATTTGACGGAGATTGTGAATGGGTAGTAGATTAATGGTGATCCTTCCGTTACCAACATTAGCAATTCCTTTCATGACGACTTGATACTGAGCTCTAGTATTGTCTAACTGTAATATTATTACATAAGTGTGTTCCATGATCACTGAGAGGTGTTAGAATAGTGTATTGTTTCCTTCTAGTGCATTTACTTTCTCCACAACTACTAAAGGTGATGCTTCTACCTTCCTTAGGTTCTTTACAATCGTCAGCCTTAAGGTGTTCTGGGTATCAGCCAACTTACGTTGATGTGAGAGAGTTTGTGCAATTTTGTTAAATTTGTTATTTATTTCCTCTAGATCATTTTCTGTAGCCAGTCCAAAAATGTTGCCTATAACTGCTCCACCTAAGTCGAACAAACAACGTCTGTTACGTGTATTTGTGATGTCGTTTCCTGCCCTAAGTGTGTTACTCACAGCTGATGGGATGTCCTGGACCATAGTAATCATTATGTGCTTAGCTTGTTCTAGCTTCCAGTCTGTTAACTTGATACCTACTACAGGATAGATTAAGTCCTCCGGCGATAGATAAAAATGAAGAAAAAGAAAAGTGCTAATCATCTCCGCTACCTGAAAGTGTTAACCGAGGTAGTGTGTAACAACCTTACATTTGCTACTTAGTTCCCTCCTGATCAGTAACATTACTTAGTTCCCTCCTGATCAGTAACATCACTTAGTTCCTTCCTGATCAGTAACATTACTTAGTTCCCTCCTGATCAGTAACATCACTTAGTTCCGTCCTGATTAGTAACATTACTTAGTTCCGTCCTGATCAGTAACATTACTTAGTTTCCTCCTGATCAGTAACATTACTTAGTTCCCTCCTGATCAGTAACATTACTTAATTTCCTCCTGATCAGTAACATTACTTAGTTTCCTCCTGATCAGTAACATTACTTAGTTCCCTCCTGATCAGTAACATTACTTAGTTCCCTCCTGATCAGTAACATTACTTAGTTCCCTCCTGATCAGTAACATTACTTAGTTCCCTCCTGATCAGTAACATTACTTAGTTCCCTCCTGATCAGTAACATCCTCTGCTGGTAAAAAGAAGAGGGGGAGGAGGAAGAGGAAGAAGAAGAGGAGGAAGGAGAAAAAGAAGAAGAGGAAGAAGAAAAAGAACAGGAGAAGAAGAAGAAGAAGAAGAAGAAGAGGAGGAGGAGGAAGGAGAAAAAGAAGAAGAGGAAGAGGAAAAAGAACAGGAGAAGAAGAAGAAGAGAGGAAGAAACAAAACCCTACGTCCTTGGCCTGGGAAAGTGCTATACAGGTTGTGTGTGTGTATTTCTGTGTGTGTGTGTGTGTGTGTGTGTGTGTGTGTGTGTGTGTGTGTGTGTGTGTGTGTGTGATCCTGTACAGCAAAAAAAAAAAAAAAAAAAAAAATCGAGTCATCTGCTATGACTGGCATTTGGAAAAGTTCCGTTTTCTGACTGGCATGGGAGACTTACTAGGTCCTTTATCTCAGCGAATTATTTTTCGTATCACACCTTTATTTTCTGTTTTATGTATTTATTATATATACCGGTAGTTCTACAATCGACATGGTTTGCTTAAAAAAATACCTACCGACTAAAAGATATAACAGGCAAAATAAATCGCTGATGAAAAGGGGTTACCTAATCTCCCGAAGCCACTTAAAATACAGCCCTGTAACAGTGCGTAGAGGTTTGGACCCTTCAGTTTGAGGACGTGATATCTCTTGAACTTTTGTTGCTACAAAGACATTTTATTCATCTTAAGAGAGAACCCTACAGAGAAAACAAAAATATATTGAAAGATGTACCAAACTCCTCCAGTCCGACTTTTTTTTTTTTTTTTTATGCAAGGAAGAAATAACCAAAAGCCAGAAGTCTGCAATATTGGTCCCTCCAAGCAAAAGCAAAAGCAAGGTAACAGAGAGCCAAATTCAAGATTCTTTCATTTATCTTCTTTAATCTAAATAAATCTTGTTAAGTTAGCAAGAATGAATTATGTGAAGTCCTCAGGCTGGAAGAATGCGAACACTGCTCTGTTCTACTGTATGTTGTATTTCAGTGACTGTATGTTAAATTCTAGCATGCCATTCACTGAAAGGTTTCTATAACTCACTCAGGCAATAATATCACCTGCGAGAGAGAGAGAGAGAGAGAGACAGACAGACAGACAGACAGACAGACAGACAGACAGAGACAGAGACAGAGACAAAGAATTTAGGATACACGTTAAAAAGGGGTAGTTTGAAGGGCAAGTTTTGGTGTGAGGAATGCGAGGAGTGGTGTGAGGAGTGTGAGGGGTAGTATGAGGGGTGTAGGGGTGCGAGGGGCGGTGTGAGGGAAGAAGTGAAGGGTGCGAGGGGTGTGAGGTTGTGTGAGGGGTGTGAAGGGTGGTGTGGGGGGATGAGGGGTGGTGTGAGGGATGTGAGGGGTGGTGTGAGGGATATGAGGGGTGGTGTGAGGGATGCGAGGGGTGGTGTGACAATAAGAAATGATGTGAGGGATGGTGTGGGAAGTGTGTGAGGGGCAGGGAGAGGCCATGATGGCAGAATGGCGGTCAGGCAGCCGCGAGACCGTGAGGAGAGCAGGGACGGTGGTGTGTGCAGGGTCTGGCAACCGTCATGGTAAACCTCTAGATAAATAACCCCCCTATGAGAAAGAATAAAAAAAAGAAGAAAAGGGAAGAGAATGTATAATCCTTTTTTTTTTTTATATATATATATATACTTTATTGAGGTTCATTATTTACTATTCAGTACAAACCCCAACACTCTGGGGAACACTGTCTCTGAAGGTCAAGCAGGGAAGGGTGCAGGAAAAAAAAAAAAAAGGTACCTTACGATATTCAAGGTATAAAAGTAATTATCATTAACAGCACAATGATGAGCAAAGACATACAAAGGCACATACATGGTACAGAGTTTTGAGATGAGTAAAGTGGTACATAGTTACACACGTATGTACTGTACTATTGCGGACAGGAGTTCTTAACCACCCTCGTCCAGCCAACCTGTGTATGTGGCAGGCTGGCAGCGTCGCATTCACGAGCACAGAAGTTGTCTTCGATGCATTTCTGTCGAAATATATTCCTTCAGCTTTGGGCTTGAACTAATGGATAAAGCAATAGTAATATTTACTTTGAAGGTTTGACTCTGATAACACGAATATATCATACTGATTATTTAATAATTTGTTTCTCGTATGGAGCCAAGCAAGTGATAAATATGTATATTTGGTTTTACTCCACGACTTCCTGTAGATCTGAACCAGCGAACACAGCGTGAACAAGTTCGAAGCATTCATTTGTTAACAGGAGAGAGAGAGAGAGAGAGAGAGAGAGAGAGAGAGAGAGAGAGAGAGAGTATGGTGGGTGCCTGTGAATTTTGGAATAATGAGGTGGAGGCAGACTGGCGCAGGGAAATGCAAGGGATGAGAAATCCTGGATTCCTGTGATCCATTGAAAACAGACCACAGTGTATATCTTCCATCAGTCACTAAAACTTGCCTTGCTTTGTGATATATATATATATATATATATATATATGATGTGGCAGGGGTAAACCAGCTCTGCTGTCGGGCTCTGCTGCGGATGTCACTGATTGCATTGCGCAGTTGACCCTTGAGCGGTGTGGTGCGGTGAGGATCTGTCCGTTCTCCCCTTGGGGCTAACATGCGAATGAATGTGTTTGAATGGATGAGTAAATGGGGAGTGTGTCGTCCTGTCTCAGCTACCTCCCTTTCCTTGGGGGAAGCAGCCTATTTACATTATATATATATATATATATATATATGTAACTTGCAATACTTTGGTGATAGAAACTCCGTGTACAAACAGCTGGATAAGGAGTTTATTACAAGCTCACAGTAAAACAGTCTGCCCGTGTCGGCTGTCTGCTAAGAACTGATGCAATAACGCCGTCTTCAGGCGTGGGAGAGCATGCTGACCTAGCAAATTTAGTGGGGGCATGTATGCATTGGGGGGGGGGACATATATACATCGGGGGTAGACATATTGTGGAGGGGGTACACTACTCCCCCGGGTAGCTGAGACGGTGTCTCCTGACACAGGGAGTTAAATGGTGTTTGATTATAGTAGTAAGGCAGGACCAGGGAGGTTTGTACAAGGGATAAGGATGATACAGGGGCAGTAGGGGAGACATGGCCATGTTGAGGGGAGGGAATTAGAACGATATATACAGATGAGAGATACAAGGATTAATAGGTACAAAGTCAGTAAGGGGCGAAGGTATATATAAACATAATGGGAAGTACACAATGATAGTTTGATACATGATAAACAAGGAGTAGATATGAGAGTTCTATTGTTGTTCTTCTTTCATTTTTTTTTTTTTTTTTTGTATTTTCTGTAGGATACACTGGCACTCAGTAATGCATGAAAGAAATACCATCATTTTCTAGTAGGCAGAGTGCTGTTCACAGGTTGGTTAAATGTTAGATGGCAATGGTAGTCACGGAATGTGAGGGCACTAAGTACGGGGAGTTTCTACGTCGTGTGTAGGGCGTACTATGCCGGTAGCGACTCTGATTTCCTGGAGTCGACGTTCCATTTTTCTGACACAATAATGCACTACACAGATGATGAGTAGAAAACCTATGAAAGCGATAACCACAGGGGGAAACACAACTGTTGGATGAACCCATGAATGGCTGAAGGCCAGAGAAAATTGATCCATAATGAAATCACTGTCATTGAGGAAGGTGAGCATGCGCAAGTGAGGGGAGGTGATGGTAATGTTGGCAGATGGTAGGGTTGAAGGCATGTCGATTGGTTGAAAGATGTCATAGGAGTGTTTACGAACAGCTTGTTGATAGCGAGTGGCGTAAGTGATGACGGACTCTGATTTGACGGTACAATAGTCAGGTGCTTTGTAGAGACCACTAGCGGGGACGGAGCGAACGGAAGAACCAGGACACATGATTGTGACAGAGATGGGAACAGCAAAGAAGAAATACTGGACATGGTTGAGGTGAGCATGGTGGACCGGGAGGTCAGGAGCTGGGACAAAAAAACAGGCCGAGTAGATGGAATGGTTGCAAACTAAAGCAGACTCACAGGGTGTAGCACTGCTAGGGAAGATAGCGAAAAGGTGGGCAGCACAGAGACGAGAGGTCGGAGTAAGGGAGGAACATTGCTGGAGGTCTGTGGAAGAAAGGAAAGCAACGGAAAGATGATCATGGGAGAGGAGGAAATATTCTGAAGGAACAGAGACCTGTAACAAGGAGTTGTTGAGGCGGAAAGGGAAGGGAATGATGTGGAAAAGGTTAAAGGTTATGGCAGAACGGAGAGGAATATGGACGACGACGTATGTAGTGAGAAGAGTGGCTTCGAGAACAGGATAATAATATTCAAGGGAGGAGTAAGAGAGGACTGGGGAGAGACCGAAGGTGGAGTGAGCCCATTCCAGGACAGAACGGAGAGCTGAGACAGGTACTAAGTTGGTAGTGACACGTCCATTGATAGCATCGACCAGGATACGAACCAAGGTAGAGACTTGAGACAGGAGAGAGTCAACGGCCAGTTGGAGATTATCCATGTTGAGTTTGAGGTAGAAGAAGAAAATGTGTCAATGAGCTCAGTGAATCTGGTACTTATGTATTGCAATTGCCAGGAGAGTGGGAGGAAAAGGTTATAGAGATACTCATTCGGGTTGTGTGTCCCCATGAGGGCCGTGAGATGGTTCCTGATTCCGTGGAGCTGGTGCGCGTAGGCAGGTAGGGCAATGGCTATGTCGGCCAGGGGCGCAAGATCGTAGCACAAGGAGACCTCGCCTCCTGAGCCGACCAAGGCCCCGGGACGTACTCCACCATCGTCCTGACCTGACCTAGACCCCAGGAGGGTCAGCACTGCCAGCAGGGAGATCGCTAACATCGTACCTAGAAAATCAGGGTAGAGTTAATGGGGGAGGTCGTGAAGAGGTTGATGGGCAGAGCGCAGTTTGGACCGATATTGATTGGTTGAAGAATGAGCAGGTGGAGGTGGAGAGGAAGGAGACTGAGGGATAGGTGGAGACAAGGTAGACTGAGGGATGGGAGGAGGGGAAGAGGGGGCAGGAGATTGTGGAAGTGACTCTTCCAACATGAGGCCACAGGGTGCTCGCTTTAAGTCATCGACGTGGACCCATCTGGTGTCCCTAGTGGACAGGTCCTGGAGGTGAAATTTGTTGCCTTGCTGAGTGAGGACGCGGTGGGGCCCTGTAAATTTGTCATCCAACTTAGAAGAATGCGTATGGGAATGAGCAAAGACAAGATCGCCTACATTGATAGTGATAGGAGAGGCGGACTTATGTTGGCGCTGCAGCATGTCCTCCTGAGAGGAAGCCAAAGTGGATTGGACATACTGGTGGATTGTCTGGAAGTTGGCCAATTTTAGTTTAACATAATCATCCATGTTGTAGATTTGTTCTGGCTTTGAGGATAAGAGAGAGTATGGGAGGTCCTTGTCAAAACCAAAGAGGACGAAGAAGGGAGATTCAGCAATGGATGCATTGATGGAACTATTGATGGAGGATGCCACTTGGGGAATCCAGTCATCCCAGGACGAACTATGGGAGCCTAGATGTCTGAGGCACTCTAAGATTTTACGGTTGTGGCGTTCTACAAGGCCATTGGAAGCCGGATGGTTAGGCACGACATTGCACTTACTGATATGAAAGTGGCGACAGATCTCATCTAGAAGGCTATTGTTGAATTCTGTACCGTTGTCAGTAAGAATGGTATGAGGGGTACTGAACGGGCAAATTACGTGATCTACAAGGGCACGTGCAACGCTCTTCGCGGTCATGTCAGAGAGGGGAACGAGGACACAGTAGCGGGAGAAGTGGTCGACCGCTACGAACAAGTACTCAGCACCAGATTCTGTGAGAGGTAGTTTTAAGAGATCGATTGAGACAGTTTCCCATGGTCGTGATGGGATTGGGTATTGTAAGAGAGGTGCTGGTAAGCCGGTTGATCCTTTATGGCGGTGGCAGGAGAGGCAAGAGTCACAGTGGGCATTGATATCGCAGCGCATGGTTGGCCAATAGTATTTGAGACGTGCTTGGCGCAAGCATCGGTCTTTACCTGGATGGGAAGCTTGAGGAATATTATGAACAATATGAAGAACCTTTGGTATCAGGGCAGTGGGGACAACAAGTTGGCGTACTTTGTGAATGGGCATATCTTTGCCTGTTAGCAGTGTTTTCCTGTACAAGAGATCATCATCTAGCATGAACTCATCTAGTGATACTGGCAGAGTAGGTAAGGTCGAGGCATCGCCAGATTCTAGGAAATAAATGACTTTGGACCACAGGGGGTCTTGGCGCTGAAAGTTTCGAACAACTTCTGACGTTAGTGTAGTATTTTCAGTTACTTCAGGCTGCAGTGATGTTATAGCTGCTGCTACGTGACGTGAGAGTGCGTCTGCGACTACATTCAACTTGGCTGGTATATATTGAAAAGTGGGATTAAAGTCCTGGATGATGATAGACCATCTAGCTAGTCTACCTGTTAGGTTGCTATTCTTGAACAAATCACATAGTGGATGGTCTGTTTGGATATGCACTGGATAACCATAGACTATATCTCTGAAATGTTTCAAGGACCAGATTACCGCTAGTGCTTCGAGATCTGTGACACTGTAGTTACGTTCAGCGGTTGTAAGGGGGCGACTAGCATACGCTATTACGCGCTTCCTTGATGCTTCATCGAGTTGCATCAAAACGGCACGAAGTCCAGTGCCTAAGGCGTCTGTGCAGAGAAGGAAGGGTGTGGTATAATCAGGGAACACTAGAATAGGGGCATTTACAAGAGCTGTCTTTAGCTTTTGGAAAGCCTGTGACTGGTCGTTAGTCCAAACAAAGGGCACATTCTGCTTGAGTAAGTGGGTCAGAGGAACGGCGATCTGCGCATAATTCCTGATGTAGCGACGATAATAGCCACTGAGGCCCAGGAAACTTCGTACAGCGTCGGTAGTGGTAGGTTCTGGGAAGTTAATGATCGCCTTAGTTTTATCCTCATTAGTATGAATGCCTTGTGCATCTACGACATGGCCTAGGAATTTGATTTTCTTTCGCAGGAAGTCACATTTACTGAGATTGATTTTCAGGCCTGTGAGCTGGAGGCGTTCAAAGACTTGCTGGAGTTTGGTAAAATGATCAGGGATGGATTTACTCACAACAATGATATCATCTAGGTAAGCAAAAAGAGAGT
Source organism: Coenobita brevimanus (assembly GCF_032717465.1). Classification (NCBI taxonomy): domain Eukaryota; kingdom Metazoa; phylum Arthropoda; class Malacostraca; order Decapoda; family Coenobitidae; genus Coenobita; species Coenobita brevimanus. The sequence goes on from NC_136977.1 coordinate 37,890,734, forward strand.
GTCCCATCATACCGCTGAAGACTGAATGGATAAGTCGCATGAACACGGAAGGAGCATTTCTCAGACCAAAAGGGAGTCTCTTAAACTGAAAATGTCAGGAAGGGGTGCTAAAGGCTGTGACTGGGCGAGAGGACTCTTCCATTTCGACCTGCCAGTACCCGCTGAGGAGGTCTAAAGATGAAAAGACTACGTTATTGTCACCAAGGGATTCTAGCAAATCAGTGAGGACAGGTAGCGGGAAACGGTCTGGAACGGTGACAGAATTGACCTTACGATAGTCGACTACTGGTCTAAGGTTGCCGTCCTTCTTTGGTACTAAGAAAAGTGGGCTATTCCATGGACTGACGGAGGGTTCAATAATGTCTTGGTCTAACATGTTCTGTACCATTTGATCTGTTTGCTTTCTCTGGCTGTGAGGCAATCGATACGCTGGTATGTAAATCGGCTGAGTTCCTGGGAGTAGTTCAATCGTATGTTTGACAAGGTCTGTTCTACCCATCGGTTCACTGAGTAAGGCAACCACGTTTCTGTACGAGGTCAGAAGGTCGAGGAGTTGAGGCATATGTTCTGGGAAATCTGTGCAAGTGAGATGTGAGAGCATATCGGGTGAATGCGTCAGCGCAGATCCCGTAGAGTTAATAGTACATACACCGATTGGCGGATCATCAGTCTGAATAGTAGGACTTGAGGAATCCTGGCACACCTTTACGGCCGCTGGGTATACTAGGAAGTCTCCAATCTTTACACCACTTTTAAGTTTTAGTGGAGCATTTGTGACATTGAGCAAGTACAGGTGGCATAAACTGTCCTCCAAGGCTGTACACCACGCTGACTCATAAGTCAAGCCATTCACACAACACGTCTCAGGTAGGGTTAGTACATCCACTCCTTCTTTCGCACCGGCAACACAAACAGAGACTTTGGTGAACTCATGCGGTAACAAAATTGTGCACGTTTTCGTTACTGCACGTTTCGTCTCTGCGTGTTGGAGAAGATCATTCAGACTGTGTGAGGTAGGTAACTGAGACATGTCTGAGTCAGCGATAGTGTTGTCGGGAGAGGATGTAAGAGCCATGTTCGAGGGCTGAGATGATGTATCAGGGGACATTGAGGAATTTATGTCCTTGCTTGCAGTCAGTAAAGGAATGATCTCTGTATTCTCAGATGATGATAGTGGTGGTTTGGACTGGGTTGGACTTTTGGGTAGTGATAGGGACAGAGGTAATTGAAGGACTGATTTGATCGTAAGAACAGGACGGGGACATTCCATAGTGGAAACCGGGAATCCAGAAATGTCTATACTACCACAAGCAGGTAATAATGCAATGGAATGTTGTGCCATGGTGGAGAAACCAATAAGGGCATCTGCGGGATACTGCAAGTCATTAGTGACATGAAGTTCAATGAGGATAGGGGGCAAATCTCTGTGGAGTTTGACTTCAAAGGTGACTCTTCCCTTAACCTTAAACTCTGAGCCGTTAACACCACATAGGCGAATGTCTGGTGGTTCTAGGAAACTGACGTGGTTGTGATGGCGATGAATAATTTGTAAGGAATTTTCGGAGATGAGATTTACTATAGATCCTGTGTCCAAAAAGAATGACGTTGGTATGTCATGACTGCTGCCGAGAATGACTAAACCCGAGGATGTTATGGGACCTACATGGCGGATGGGGAGTTGGGTTTCTGGTTCTACGTGATATTGGTCCGATACGGGCGCGGCGCTTCCCCCGACTGTAGGCGGTTGAGGTAACGACATTCCTCAGTGGTGTGAGTCGTGCTTGATTTGTGATATTTGCAGTGTGGACGACGTGAGCGGGAAGGCGTATGCTATTTGGTTTGGGAGTGAGGACGTCTGTATGTACGGTCGCAACTGGATGCTCGATGTCCAGGATGACCACAGTACCAGCAAAGAATCGAAGATTGTCTGTTCCGTCGGGCGCTAGACTGATCACGACCTGCGGTAGGAGAGCGATGTGTGGCAGGTCTGCCGCGTGTGGTGGGACGGGAGCGAGATTGGTCTGGGGTAGTGGAGGTGTGACAGACTGAGGAGGCCAAGGGTTGGGTGGTGCCCTGACGCGTGTAGTTCGAACCTGTTCTTTCATGAATGGCTTTAGTGACCTGAATAATTTTATCTCCTGGATTGAAACCGATTTCCAAGGCTAGCTCTCACTGTTTAGGAGTAAGCCAGTGAAGGAATCTGAGGTAACCAATTAAGTCAGCAAAGTTGGTGAGTGAAAGCATTGGAACGCCATTCTTGTCTTCTAACCATTTCGTGCCTACCAGTAATTGGAGCATCTCGCTACTAGTTGCTTTTATGGCGGTGGCAGCTTCGCGGAGCTTGGCATATTGCGCTGGGATGCGCAAGTCCTCATCTAGTTGGTTTAGGAGATTAATGAATCCCATGAGAGATACGGTATTTGAATGCTGGCAACAAAGGCTGATGAGTTCCGTATGAAAATCAGCAAAGGTACGAATGCTATCGAAATGTCCTGCACGGATCGCGGATCCGATATCTGATTTACCGTGGTGCAAGCGACCGAGGAGGTAAGCTACTTTGAGCGATTCCTCGGTAATTTGTCTATTATTTATTTCAGTTTCGACTTCTCTGAGGAAATCATAGACAGACCAAGTTGGGTCCTGGCCGGTAAATTTGGGACGATTGGCATCGTCGAGATAGATAGACTGTGGAGGGTTGGCCATGGCTGGAAGTGCAGAAGTGGCGGCAGGAGAGGTGTGGGAGAGAGAGAAGGTAGTGGCAGTTAAGGGCGAGCAAGACGGGGTATGAAGGGAGGCAGGAGAGGGAACGACAGGGGAAGGAGTAGAGGAAGAAGAAGGGAGTGTAGAGGCAGGAGAGGAGGAGGAGGTATCTGGATTTACAAGGGTAGGACGGGGAGTAAGTGATTCTGTGGGAAGTGAAACGGGAGTCTCAGGGACAGGGCGGTGGTACTCTTTGCCACTTCGTAAATGAGTGATTGTGTTAGAGTCGGCAGACGGGGTATGAGCAGGTGATGTTTCCGGGTCGAGAAGGCTGGTGGTAAGCGGTTGACGTGGAAAGTATGACATTTAATGCGGCAATGGAAGATGAAAGGATGAAGATGGATACGTAGGTGGAAATGTATAAATAACAATGAGAGAATGGAATACACTAGGTGTGAAAATGAATGAAGGTGCGGGCATGGATGGTTTAAATAAAATGCGAAGGATGAGATGGATAATAAATAACGTAGGTGAAGATGAAAACAGGGTAATGGAAATGAGATGGAATATTTACAATAACCAATCTGTAGAGAAAATCGAGGATAATCTCTATAGAAAGGAAAGATATACTATAGTTACACAGGAGAAAAGGGAGTGTTGAGATGGATGACGTGCAGGGTGGCTGGGCGTAGCTGGGCAGGGGCGGGGCGGGGCGGGGCGGGGCGACGGGGCGGAGCGGGGCGGGGCGGCGGTGGAGAGACAGCTGGGCAGAGAGGAGAAGAGACACTGTGATGAATCACCGGCAGGGAGTGGCGGTCTTAGGAGGCTCCGTAATGCAGACCAGATGCGGGCGACGGCGGAGGCCGGTGTTGGGTTGGGAGGGCAGATGTCGGCGCAAGGCAGGTGTCGAGCTGGTGAATTGCAAATGCAGAGAATGGTGGTGGGCAGACAGCGGGCAGACAGTGATAAGTGGCACCGTGGGGGCAGGAGCTGTGATGAGTCCAGAACAGGTGCTGGGAACAGGTGCAACAGGTGCGTAGGTCGGCGATGGTGACACGTGCCGTCAGGAACAAGGCGTATGGGTGCGGTTGTTTGAGAGGTGAGCACCGGTGAGAAAAATGGTACACTCGAAAAGCAAAGCCAAGGTATAGAGGCACGGGGGAGGGGCGAGGCTGGCAGATGCGAGTCGTCGTGTATCTTGTTGTATCACTAAAAATCCAAGGAGGCGGTCAGAATGTGATGGTTCGAAACACCGCTGCTACCAAATGTAACTTGCAATACTTTGGTGATAGAAACTCCGTGTACAAAGAGCTAGATAAGGAGTTTATTACAAGCTCACAGTAAAACAGTCTGCCCGTGTCGGCTGTCTGCTAAGAACTGATGCAATAATGCCGTCTTCAGGCGTGGGAGAGCATGCTGACCTAGCGAATTTAGTGGGGACATGTATGCATTGGGGGGGGACATATATACATCGGGGGTAGACATTGTGGAAGGGTACACCCCGGTAGTGTCGTAAATATTTAACTGGCTAATCACTTGCACTAAACAAGACAAAAATAGGCCTACAACACTACATAATTTGTCCGGATATATATGTCTTACTCCCAGGACTCACCTGGATCGTAATGACGTGTAGGTTGTGTTCCCTACTAAGCAACTAAACGATCTATTTAAGGATCCTCAAATAAAAGCTGGAAACCCTGGTGAAATATTATTCGCCCAGTCTTTCGCCACTAAGGGTCATTTAGTTACTTAGCTTAAGAGTAGCAATGGAGAGGCTTGTAGGTTGTTGCCATATGGTCGGAGTTGTTGAAGATGTTGCTTGTTGCTAGTGCTTGGCGGATTACTGGAGGTTACGGCCTGGACCAAATACGTACTTTTTACGTAAGCATTACTATTTACACTATTTATAAATTAAAGTGAATTGATAATGTTCATTCCCCTCTAGGAGGAAGCACTGTCGTAAATTAATTAATCAGTCCAGTCTGTCCCAACCGAATTCTCTCTCAATACCACGAGAGTGGTTAGACTGCTTCCAAGCGTGACTAAGGCATGACTGCGACTGCCCCTGACTCGACTCGAGATCATCTGAGACTAAGACTCAATGAATTAGGACTGAGAGCGTGGGCAAGAGCCCGAGCAACTGAGGTCTCGAGACTCGTAATTGACCGAGGCCTAGCCGAGACTAAAACTTAGACCTCTGGAGAGAAGAACAGAGGCGATCCACCAATCAAATAACTAAAAATGCATATGTGCACATTCCATCCATGGCTGGGAAAAAGACTAAATTATGAACCATAGTGTAAATATACGTAATCCTATATACCCATCACCCTGGGTTACGTATAATACATTATACTTCCAAAATACGACTGCCCATCACCAACTAAAATAGAAAATGGGAGGAATTATTCTCTAAATTTCGACAGACGGGACCACCTGGAGACCTTTGAATACTTTCATTTGAAAGAGGATTTGTTGAGTTTTACGTATTTTTAATTTTTTCTGTAGCAATTTTAGTTTTGCAGAAATTGTGGTTTGAAGTAAAAGTATTTTTGCCAAAATCACAGAAATCCCCTATAGTGAGGAGTGGCTGACGTCGGAAAAACCCAGCGTATAGGGTTAGTGGAATAACCTCCACCCCATCTCTCTCTCTCTCTCTCTCTCTCTCTCTCAAGTAAGAGTTACGGGTAAACTATCCTGGAAGGGTTATCACAGGAGAATTTCTGAATCGCCGAGGAGAGGCCTGGAGTCGATCCTCACCTAGGCCATAAACGGGGAGATATATAACCCCCTCATAATTGCAGCATGTTATTCAATTAACAGATTCATTCCCACACCATTAAATTAAACGCCAACCAATGAGGCTAGTAACTCCTAAAGGCTGCAATTATTTCTGGCAGGGTACCCCCCCCAACTGCAGTTTCGGGGTGTTTTGGTAATTTCCACCAAGGGCAAATTGATTGTATTCTGGCTAAAGGGGAAGAATTTACACACCTGGCAACGCAATCCGCACCCCCATAGGCCTGATGGTTACTGCACAGTCGCGCATCAAAAAAAAAAAAAAATAGTTATCCCTAGTAAATCTAAAACGTGAAAATTTTGATAACTACCTATTTTTCTTATTGAAAAAGATCATTTCAAAGTGTTTTGTCACACCAACCATGACAGCAGGTGTATGTAGGTGTGGGGAGATTACTAGGCTGTGTGGAGATAAAGTAGGCTGTAGGAAGTAGGCCTATAGGTATGGGGGTTGGAAATAACCAACTTTCCTCTTGAAAAGAAAGCACTTCAGTGTGTTCTGTAACATCTACCATGAAAACAGGTGTGTACGTACAGTAGGTGTGGGAGGTAACTAGTGTGGGGAATAGGCCTACAAGGCCTTGGTGCCACTTGGAGAGAGAAATTTCGGCAACAGCCAAAGTCTATTGTGGAAACCCATCATTTCAATGGGATTTGTTATATCAATCAAGAAAACAGGTGTGTATGTAGGTGTGGGAAGATAAAACAGGTGTGGGGAGTAGCCTGCAAGGCCTTATAGTCATTGAAATGTTAACAGATACATATATAAATGTTTATAAACATCAAGGACATCAAGATAAAGTTGAATAATGCTATTGATGCATGAATAGGAAAGGGGAAGAAAGGGAAAGCAATAATTTTACTTACTTTCCGTGTGGCAGTTGTAAGATGACGGCATCCTACACCTGCCAAGTGTAGGTATGGCGCAAGAAATGAACAGAGTGAGGTGTAGTTATATGAAAAATAGGGAAGAAGTAGAAATAATACCTAACATGTACGTACGTCAGGCCACTGTACGAGATGAGGCAGGTCAAACGCAGTGAAACCCTCCTCCTCCAAAAAAAAAAAAAAAAAAAAATTGTAAAGACACAACAAAAAAACGAAAAGAAACAAATGTCCATACATAAATGGAAGCATTTTCCTTCATATAATACAGAATATTTCGAAAGAGTACGATGTGGTATTTGAAATTATGTACGAGAGAAAAAATCAATGCACATGGCAATAGTGAAGGTCACAGTGGACACAGTGGAGTGAGTGGGAGGTGAAGGAAAGGGGTGGGGATGAGATATGAGACAGAAGGTTGCGGTGAAATGGTGCCCTGATACCACTCAGGGGTCTGTAGGGGGTGGGTGGGTAGAGAGGGACAAGGAGGGAGGGATGGGGTGGGGTTCGCAGGTACACAAGGGTAGCTGGGTGGGAGGCGGGGCAAGAGTGGGTGGGACAGGACACAGGTGGTGGTGGTGGGAGGAGAGATGTAGGTGCATGGAGGGGGTGGGAGGGTGATGGGGGACAAGGAGGGAGTGGAGTAGAGGGTGGTATCGAGGCGGCCCAGAGGGGGGGTGCCCCTCACAGCCTGGGTTGGTCTGATCCCCCCTCACGCCATCTCAGGGGTGAGTTCTCGTTGGCATGAAGCCATGTATGTCATAATCGGGGGGGGGGAGGAAGCACTCTGCAGTTTTTTACAGGCCCCGCTCAATTGATGCGATTAGGCATTTTGGCATAAAACTCAAATCGCATCAATTGATGCAAATAGGACTTTACTGATTAACCTGCTTTGCAAACAGGCACTTAAGTTATTTAAGGTTGATATTGGCAAGCTGAGATTCATCGATACTTATGGCTTTTTGAGTGTAAGTCTTGCTGATTTGGTTAAGGTACACATTCAGTCTGGAAATTCTCTCAAATTCTATCTATCTATCTATTGCCAGACGCCTCAATCCAGTTCGGGGTGGCCACAAACAAATCGCCTCCACGTCGCCCTGTCCCTCGTCACTTCACTGCCCCGCGCCCCAACTGACACCCCCCTCTCTCATATACCTCTCCACCCCATCCCTCCATCTCATCCTCGGCCTCCCCTCCCACTTCCCCCCTCCACTTCACTCTCACATACACTCTCTTCGTAAGTCTTTCACCCTCCCTCCACTCCACACACCCACACCACCTCAGTGTGTTCCTCACCACGCTGCCTCTCACATCCACATCCACACCACAACACTTTTATATTCTCATTTGTCAGCCTGTCTCTCCATGTGACTCCACAGGCTCCTCTTAAATAACTCATTTCCACTGCTCTCACTCTTAATTTGTGTCCTTCCAGCAACGTAGAAGCTTCACTTCCATGAGTTAGAGTGTCATAAAAAGACTTTGTAGTTACTTGTAGAGAAGTTATATATATTAGGCTTGAGGATGAGCGGTTGTTATACTTGAGTTGTTTGTAAGTAGATAATCTTGGTTCTCATTTGTCATGTAGTGACAGGAGAGGTAAAGAATAGTATGGGACTATTTTTATTTGTGTTGGAAATATTAACAAGTCTCTCACACGGGAGTGGAGTATTGAGTCCAGTCCCGCTAGCTATCTCTCTGTCTCTCTCTCTCTCTCTCTCTCAAGTTGCCAAGCCCTTCCTTTTTCTGACCTGCCTGTTCTAGGCCTG
>NC_136977.1:37898989-37956489 GCF_032717465.1 Coenobita brevimanus
TCCTTCTGAGCTCTCTTTCCTAAATTCTGGTGTAGCAGGGGTGTTTCACGTGTGTTCCTTGTGAGTGGAAAGTTCTAGCAGTCTGTGTGTGAGTATGTGTGTGTATGGTCACTAGGTCTTTGTTCACGGTTGGACTGCTGACAACTAACTGCATCATCTCCTTACTGGCTACTTCGTAATCTATCGCCAGCTTTTCCTCAGTTTAACTTGCAAGCTCATTTCCTTTTCCCAGGCTCGCATAGGGCTGTCTATCTATCTATTTATCTATCTATTTATTATGATTTGTAATGGAACACATTGCTCGGCCGCGCGAAAATGGCGTACCATCGACAGTTAATAGTCCTAACACATTAATTAATACATCTTAATATATATTATATACACATTATAGTGAACTTATAAGGTAATTAAGTGAAATACATAATATTGTAAAAGTAACATAATTGTATGAATATTGTATACATATATTATTCATAGTAAACAGTGATTATTCAGTAATATTACATTTTAAACAAGTTGTATACATATTTGAATAAATGCATTAAAGTAAATTATTTAACTGTAATACAGTATGTACTTGGGTTATTATAGTGAAATGCATACATGCAAGAATAAAAAATAGTTTAAAATTAAGATTATGGTAAGAGTTATTAATATTTCATTTAAAGATAATGGTACTGGTCTGCCATATATGGGTCATTCTTCTTTGTATTTATATATATATATATATATATATATATATATATATATATATATATATATATATATATATATATATATATATATATATATATATATATATATAATTAAAACTATATACAAAATATATACACTTCATTCAGGGTGGCTAACTTTGATGTTAACTCTCCCCCCACTAAATAATGACTCCAAATTAGCAATTCTTGCATGCATTCTGTGCATTGCGAACAGCAGTACTGCAACTACAATGCAGACGATTATAAAGACAGTAGGTGCTGGGCTATACACATAATATGGGTTGAACATACTCAAACTCAAATCTTCCCAGGGCTTCTTTGTTTCATTGATCAGCTTCATAGTTTCAAACTTAGGTGAAGTCAGCTTAATACTTGTGCTCATGTTTAAGTTCATATCAGGCAGTGGGTGGAAATGTTTGTGTGTATGATTGAGAATGGCGTAGTGATTGATGGTGGATAAAGTAGACATGGCTGGTGTAAATACCGCACAGTAGTCTGGTGCTACGTATAATCCTGATGCTGATGTATGAGATGGTGGTATATCTGGACAGACTATGTAAACTGATGTGTTATGAGGGAAATAAAAAAACTGTGAGTGTCCAATGCGTTGATGGTGTACAAGTTTATCTGGAGCAAAAGTGAAGTTGCAATGATGATGAATATTGTCATTTCTGATGATAGCCATTTCACAAGGGACTGTATCAGTAGGCTGAAACGTGAAAATGTACGCAGGACAAAGATGAACAGCATGTAAGGATGTGCGGCACTTTTGTTCAATCGTTGACTCACTTGCGAAAGTGACAGTGTCCCGTCTCTTGGAGACCATGATGAGTTCGGTGTCTGTGTTGATGTTGATGATGACCAAAGTGTTGTTATTTTTATAGGGGAAGGGGTGTATTTGGTATACTGTGAACAGGTCTTCAGTGATGAATGGTACATGAACTACCACTGATGTTGGTGTTAGTGTTGCTTCTAAATACGGGTAGTATTGCATAAATTCCCAACTGCGGAACAACGGCTTCAATTTATGTTTATGTATGCCTTGACTAACTATCTGACGTAGCTCATGAACTGGGAGTAAATCAATTGTGATCTTGCCATCACCAGCATTCGAAATTCCTTGCATAAGTGCCCTGAAACGATCTCTAGTGTTCTCTAATTGTAGTAGAATCGTGTCAATATGTTCTGTGATGATGGAGAAGTGCTGGAAAAGAGTAACATTTCCCTCTAATTCATTTATTTTATCTACACTCTCGAGAGCTACGTTTTCTGCTTGTTTCAGATTTTTCACAATTGTCTTCATTGCTGAGTTCTGTCCTGTGATGAATTTATCTTGGTATGTTAGTACCTGAGCTATCTTATTAAATTTGTTGTTTATTTCTTTAAGGTCATCCTCTGTAGCCAATCCAAAGATGTTCCCAAGAACTGCGCCGCCCAGGTCGAACAAACCGCGCTTTTGGCGAGTACGTGTGATGTTGTTCCTGTCGCTCAGTACCTCCGTTCCATAAGATGGGAGATCTTGGATCATGACGAGCATAGTTGACTTCGCCTGTTCTAGTTTCCATTTCGCTAACTTCACCATTTCATTCACTTCCTTGGTGTTATGTGCTTGTGAAACATAATTTCCTATCATGAAGTCCAGAGTTCGCATCGGCGTCGCAAGTCTGTCTAGATAAGTAGGTAAGTCATACAAGTAATCTAGACTTATTTCAGTACTCATGACGTCCTTAACGATTGTAGTCGTGGCCGTTGGAGTTATGAGGCATCCTTGTCGTACTATATGTTTGGGGTCTAAGTTCGCATATCCTCTTGCTATGTAGAGGAGAATCCATAGCATAAGTCCCTTCATCGTAACCTACAGGAAAAAAAAGAAATCTATTAATTTCCTATAATGCTGTGGTCGATGATAGTGATGATGTGCGTTACGGTTGATTGTTATTTCATTTATAGAAGGAGTTTAAATCGATATTTAATTCTCGTAAATGATGTACTGTAGATTTTATTGGAACAGTTGCACCTATGTTCGATTGTTTGGTATATGACCTTAATTTCTTTTTGTAATCATTGTTGTGTTCTTGCTTGGTTTCTTGAGGTACGTTCACCTGTTCGGTTGTATCCGAGGCTGAATAATTATGTGATAATTCCCTTGAAACTCGTTTTAAATGGTCAATATGAACTTGTTTCTCCTGGCCACTTGAAAATGACTTAATTAAAACTTTGTTTGCTTTTATGTTAATTACTCTGTATGGGCCCTCAAATTTTGGGGATAATTTATTGTCTCTCGTATGAATGACACCGTAAACAATGTCTCCTAAGCTGATAGGTGAATCTTTTGCCTTCTTGTTAAATGCCTCCGTCATTTCTTCCTTGGACATCGTTAATTGTTTTTTGACTCTTTTGTGAATGTCCTGGAATTCACGTAAACGGAGTTTAGAGTAATCATCGTAATTGTATATAGGCATGCTGTCACCTTCTAGGAGCTCATATGGTAATTTTTTATCTGTGCCATATATAATGAAATGTGGTGTGTCACCGATGGATTTATTTATAGACCCATTAATTGAGGCCTCTACTCTGGGAATCCAATCATCCCAGCTTGCATAATTTTCACTGAGAATGTGTCGTAACACATCTAATACCTTTTTATTTTGTCTCTCTACCAACCCATTCGATGCTGGGTGATAGGCCAAAACGTTAACCTTTTTGATGTTGTATTGTTTACATATTTCTTGTAAGATCTCAGAATTAAATTCTCCTCCATTATCACTTATTAGTACCTTTGGGGTAGTAAAGCGACATATTACATTATCTGTTATTGCCTTTGCTACTGTCTCTGCTGTCTTATCTTTAATTGGAGCTAAAATGACATAACGGGAAAAATGATCCGTTGCAACGAATAAGTATAGGTTATTATTGTATGATAATGGCATCTTGAGTAAATCAACAGCGACAACGTCCCATGGTTGATGTGGTACAGGGTAATTACCCATCGGTGCAGGTGTGATTGGGTATCCTTTGTGTTTCGCACATGATTCGCATCTGTCTATATGATTGTTTATATCTTTTCGTAATGAAGGCCAGTAATATAATAGCTGGGCTTGGTTGAATGTCTTATCCTTTCCAGGATGTCCTGCATGTGGGCTGTCGTGTATCAATCGTAATACTTTGGGTATCATGTCATTAGGTACTACCAGCTGGTTAGTATTTCTTTGGCGTTTTGGTTGTTTAGTGTTAATTTTGTATAATGTATTATTGACCATTGTGAATTGTTCAAGTGGGACATGCAGTTTGGGTAATTGTATGTCATCTCCACTTTCTAACTTGTATATTACTTTAGACGATATTGGGTCAAGTCTTTGTGCCTTTGCGATATCCTCGTGGTTTGGGATATTTCCTTTGAGATCTAACGCCGGGACCTGAATTGTGTTCGGGTTCCTAGATAATGCGTCAGCTACTATGTTCATTTTACCTTGTATATAATGAATTTGTACATTGTAGTTTTCAACTGTACACTTCCATCTTGCTCTCCTCCCAGAAAGGAGTTTTTCTTTAAACATACCCACCAGTGGTTTATGGTCGGTGAATAAGTTGATTTCGTAACCATATACCAAATCTCGAAACTTTTGTAATGCAAAAATCACTGCAAGTGCCTCTAAGTCTGTAGTGCAATAATTTTTCTCCGCACCTCTTGTTTGTCTGCTGGCAAATGCAATCGGTTGATTCTTTCCTCTTTTATCTTCCTGCATCAGTACAGCCCCTAATCCTTTAACTGATGCGTCTGTACAAATAAGAAATGATTTTGTGTAATCCGGATATGCTAAACAAGGTGCATTTGTTAGTTTAATTTTTAGATTGTTAAATGCCCTTTTTTGTTCTTCCATTGGAATACAGCATCTTTTTTGAGTAGTTGGAATAGAGGAAAGGCTATATGAGAGAACTGTGGTACGAATGACCTATAGTACCCAGCCAGACCTAAAAATTGTCTAACTTCGTCAGTCGTAGTGGGTTCAGGAAAATCTCTCACTGCCTGTATTTTGTCATCAGTGGTGTGAATACCATCAGAACTTAATTTGTGGCCTAAGAAATTTATTTCCTTAAAGCAAAATTTGCATTTAGAAAGTTTAATTTTTAATCCAGCATCACTAAGCTTTTGTAAGAGTAAGTCTAATTTCCTGAGATGATCCTTAATATTCTTCGTTGCGATTATAATATCGTCAAGATAAACAAATATTCCTTGTCCTAAAATTCCGGACAATACGTAATTCATAAGACGCTGGAATGTGCCTGGGGCTGTCCTCAGTCCCATTGGCATTCTTGTATATTGATAATGGCCTCTGTTGAAAAGGCAGTGTATTTACGTGACTCCTTAGATACCGGAATCTGATAGAATCCGTTTAGGAGATCGATGGTCGAGAATATATTATTCTCAGGACCAATATTCTGTAGAACATCGCTTAGCAATGGCATAGGAAATCTGTCTGGGATTGTGTGATTATTCAGTTTACGGTAATCTACTACCGCACGCATTTCTCCATTTCGTTTGGGCACGAAGAATAGGGGGGCATTCCATGGGGAGACTGAAGGCTCAATAATTCCAAGTTTTAACATTTCATCGACATACTGATTTGCAAGTGTACGTTGGGAGTGTGGTATGCGGTAAGCTGGTACGAAAATTGATGGTGTTTCTGGGTGCACATTAATCATGTGATTAATCAAGTTAGTACACCCTAATTGTTCTCCGGGCAATGCTACGGTGTCCCTGTGTGTTTCCAGCAGGGTTAACAAATCATTTTCTTCATCAAATTCACCTGAGTGAATTAAATTCTCTTTTATTCTTTCTCTATCCGTAGATTTTATCTCACTTGTTACCCCAGCTATAACTATTTCCTTCACAGGGGCTGGACATTTTTCAATATTAACTATGCAAGTTCCCTTTTTCAACTGAACATCCCCATTCATGTGATTAATTATGAATATCTGAGTTTGCCCTTCGTCGTTCGTATGACATAATGCGTTTTCTACTGACAATCCCTTTACTTTACATAATTCTTCTAAGACAAGAACAGTACTATTCCGTAATTTGCTCTTTATGGTAACCTTCATGTATGAATTAGGTGGTATAACTAAATCATTAGTGAGATGGGCTGGAAAAATTGATAAATCAGTACTGTTATCTGGGTCACTAATTCTGGAGGATGGGGTTGGTGGTGGCAGTGGATCTATACACTCATCTGTTTGTGTATGTTTGTTTAAGCCTTTAATATTACCAATTCTTTTTGGCTCTCTTCTACCAATCGGTATGGGCTCTGAAGTTATTTCCTCTATGAATTCATTATCAAAGTCTATTCCATTCATTTGTGGGAGTATAGTTATGTTCTCAGTTCTCATGGATCTTAAGCCCAGTAACATATGAGCTTTAATTGCTAAGTTTTCAACGATATAGAAAAATGCAGAGAATGGTCTTGTAGTTTCTGTGAAACTGAGATTTAATTTTATCATACCCTTCACTGTAATCTCTTGTCCATCTACTGTGTATAAATCTAAATCAGCTTCATCCAGAAAAGTTACTTTCTTTTTATTTTTAAGAATTCTATTTAGTTCTTCATGTGTTATTAAGTTCACTGGAGAGCCTGTATCTAAAAATAAGGAAACGTTTTGATCCTCACATACAGCTGGTATCAAGATACACTCATTTCCCAACATGCCTCCTATGTGAAGTTTAGCCTTGTTCTTCTTTACGTTTGTTCGTTTTTTGTCATGACCTGGTCTTCCTCCGATTTGAACATAGACACAATTTTTTCTACTGTTTTGCAATCAATAGTCCAGTGCCCTTGGTATCTATGATGCCTACAGTAAGGACCAAATCCTTGTGTCTTTTGTTTGTCCTCTTTTGCCTTGATAAAGCATTCATACCTTGTGTGTCCTGGTTTTGCACAATAATGACATAGAATGGACCTATCCCTTGACTGTGACCTACGAGGTGATTTTCCATAAGAAGTGTTGTTTATGGCGCGAGACCTGCTCGGGCTGCGTGAAAACTTATGAAACTGCCTGTAGGAAGGCGTCTGGGAACGAGGTCTAGGCGTTTTTGTTTGTTTGGGCTGCCTCATTACTGGTCGCGATCGATTTTGTTCTCTGTTTGGGGTCGGTGTAGATGTTTTCACAGCTGATACTGTCTCAGGTACCCTGATTCTACCAGAATGTGCATGTATGTCGACCACACCTGCTTTACTGCACTGCATCTCTACCTCGTTCATTAACTTTAGCAAGCACATTCCTGGGGTGTACGCGATCGTCTTGGCGATCTTAAGGGTCCTATCAGGTAATTTACACAAGGCAGCTACGTAACCAATGATGTCCACGACGAGGTCTGGGGACATCTTTCCATCATCTGTTATCCAATTAGAATTCTCCAGTGTAGCTAACAAAGTTCTCTTGATTGTGGAGACATCAGCAGTTATTTCACTGAGCACATGGTTTGTAGTGTGCTCCCTTACAAGATCTACAATTTTATGTAATTCTGGAATTATACCTGGCAAGAAGTTCATACCTCCAGAAAATTTCTTCAGAAATTCAGTTTTAAATTCATCATATGTCCTAGCACGATGGAGCTTATCTGAGCGCAATAAATTGCTTGCTGGACATCTTTCCTGGCTTATGCAAGATGAAAAAAGAGCAATTTTCTCTTGTTCATCTAGTATGTGGCGCTTGATGAACATTTGTTCGCACTGACTGACTAATGAAATGACATCAATGCGATCTTTGCCTGTGCCAGAGAATTTTGGGGCAGTTTTATCCTCGTGATACACAAACACGTGAGGTGTGGTTGTTAGATCCGCGGTATTTGTTTCTTGATCCATTTTTAATGATTGCCCTGTTAATTCAACTTGGACGTGTTTATCGTTGTGTGAGGGAATGGTGCAATATGTATGACCGGACCGGTGAACCCTGTTAAGTATATTGGCATACGTGTGCAAGGCAGCGGCAAAGTGCACAATCTCTATGTCAGAGGGGGTTTCCCACTCATCATCTGAAACTCCCGTATTTGTTTCTTTATCTTTAGTGAGTGGTGAGGTTTGTACAAGGGGTGGGCTGCCTCGAGGCTCTCTTAATTGTGAGTCTGTTATTGTGGCTAATTGTGTGTCATCTGGTATTAACGTGGGGGGTGGCGAAAATATTCCTGTCATTAAGATATGGTGTTATGAAATACGCCTCTTGTTTATTTATGTCCTAGCAAAATAGATGAGTAAATAAGTTGAAGCAAGTATAATTTTACCCACTTGATACAGATCGTAGAGGTGTGTCGATACAAAAGTCGATCTCGGAAGAAAAATACAGGTTTGATTGAAGATCTCTTGATAATTCTAGTGGTGTGTTGATGGACGATATTACCCAGGAGATTCCATGGCCTGGTGTTTGTGGTGGTTAACGGCTGTCCCAGGCAAACCTCAGCATAGAACGTCGAATTTCCAACTTAACTGTGAAAATAAATGAGTATGAGTAGAAGCTATGTGAATAATGAGTAATGAGTAGTGGGTGAGAAGTGCCTGGTGTCAGTCACACTTTGCTTGGCATGGCAGACTCGCTTTGTGATGTCATCTCAGCACATGGTGACGTCGGCTTCCCACACTGGTAGCTGTGGTGAGTGAATGAGTAGCGATGAGTAACTTGAGTGAAGACGGGTGAGTAAGATGAGTTGTGAATATGGACTTGGTGTTTTGCTGCGTGTCTTGACCTCTGCGTCAGCGAATGGCGGGAGAGAGTGGTGGGGGCTTGTGTGCTTGTTGGTCTCTCCTCTTCTTTACTTGCTTTGTTTTATATTCTTCTTGTTGCTGCTTGAAGTTACGTGAAGATTATAGAGTTGTTTTGTAGACTTGTAGACTATTTGCATTGTAGGCTGTATTTTGTAGGGATTCACTGTAGAACTGAAGCTAATCTTGTAGAGTCTCGCTTGCTTTTGTAGAAATTTGCTTTTACTTCGGAGACGATGTCCGTAGATTCGCTGGTTCGTCGTAGAAATTGCAAGATCGTATCAATGTTTTGTTAAACTACTTGCAAGGCGTCCTGTGACCTCTTTCACTTCTGCATCAGCATGATGATCGGGGAGGCGGAGGGGACTGGGTGGAGAGAATACTGTCAGGAGCTGGTTGTGAGAGGTATTCTTTTTGTTTTCAATCTTGATATTTTGTAGGAATTCAATGTTGATTCGTAGACGAGGTTCGTATACGTTCGCTGCTACCAAATGTCATAAAAGGACTAAATGTCATAAAAGACTTTGTGGTTCCTTTGTGGTTGAGTTATATATATATTAGACTTATGGACGAGCGGTTTTTATATCTTGGAGTAGCTTCCCATTTGTCATGTAGTGACAGGAGAGGTAAAGAATAGTATGGGACTATTTTTATTTGTCTTGGAAATATTAACAAGTCTCTCACACGGAGCGGAGTATCGAGTCCAGTCCTGCTAGCTATCTCTCTGTCTCTCTCTCTGTCTCTCTCTCTCAAGTTGCCAAGCCCTTCCTTTTTCTGACCTGCCTGTTCTAAGGCTTGTCTCCTTCTGAGCTCTCTTTCCTAAATTCTGGTGTAGCAGGGGTGTTTCACGTGTGTTCCTTGTGAGTGGAAAGTTCTAGCAGCCTGTGTGTGAGTATGTGTGTATGTGTGTGTATGGTCACTAGGTCTTTGTTCACGGTTGGACTGCTGACAACTAACTGCATCATCTCCTTACTGGCTACTTCGTAATCTATCGTCAGCTTTTCCTCAGTGTAACTTGCAAGCTCATTTCCTTTTCCCAGGCTCGCATAGGGCTGTCTATCTATCTATTTATCTATCTATTTATTATGATTTGTAATATATGTTTAGGATTGCTTTCGTTGGAATAATGAATTATGAGATAAATGCTGTTGATTTAACAAAAAGCTGTGCTTAAGAAAGTAATTTGCCTCTCTGTCCAGAGAGAAATATCCAGTTAATGGAAAAATACTTATGAGTTCGCCAAAAATCTCCAGGTGCCAACCACCAGAGAGAGAGAGAAAAAAAAATGCGAACATAAGGCATCAAACAGAAGTTTCGCGGCCTGCCAAATGATTTGACAGTCAACTGGCGTTACCCAGAATAAAACCCATCTTTCATTTTGTCCGACGAGACGTTATCCTGGGATAAATAAACTCCTTCGTCATCAGCGAAAGGAAAAATTCCCTGTTTAGCTTGAGCACCATATTTACTCATATCGCATAACATCATGTGTATGTAGCCGGAATGAAACCCCTTATCTATGGCCTGGCAAACTCCCTGTAAAGAGTACCCGGTACTATTTTCTATCGACAGACTGAGTTAAGCGGTGAGACACATCTTTCGTGCAAGGAAATCCACCCCGCCTCTGTGTGTGTGTGTGTGTGTGTGTGTGTGTGTGTGTGTGTGTGTGTGTGTGTGTGTGTGTGTGTGTGTGGAATTAAGAGTCATCTGACTTGTGGAGCATGATATGCGGATTGGTAGGTTGGTAACTGGGTGGGTAGATTGGTTAGTGTAGGCTGGTTGTTTCACAGGCGGACTAGGTGGAGTGAGTGGGCGAGAGGGAGGGAAAGGGTTGTTGGGCTGGTTAAGTGGGGTTCGTGTATTGTTTAAGTGAGGTGGGTGGTGGGTCTACCTGTAGGACAAGGCAAGAGACGGTTTTGTGTCGTCCTACTTTTGAGACATACTGTATTGAGTAAGGTTGTGGGTATGTGCGTTGATGGGTGGGTGTGTAGATGGATGAACGGATTGTGGGAAAACAGGCCACTAGGATTAGGTGAATTGAGTTAATGTCCCAGTTGGGAAAATCGGCCCACAGGGGATATTATTCTGGAATCATGCTGAAGTAGGTATATATATCCAGTGGGTTACAACAGGTCCATCGAGCAATACGTCTGTTGGTTAGGTCTGTGTTTCAACTGCACGCATCAGTGGGTGATATAACCACGTCCGATAACAGGTTTATGGGGAAAATAGGTTCATTGTGAAAAATACATCCGTGGGTATACGACCATGTAGGAAACCTGCATTCATAGAGAGATTCAAGGTCGACGGAAAAATTGGTCCGTGGGGAGAAAATACACCAATGGGGAAAATTAGTTCGGGGGAAAATAGGTTACGTAGGGAAGTAGGCGTCTTTGAAAAAAGAAAAGTCATTAAGGAAAATAGGTCCATAAGGGATTGTGCTCCGAGTGGTGAAAATATCCATTGATAAAAATATTCATGGGGTGAAAATAGGTCCATAGGAGCATACACGTACTGTAAACACACATGGAAATATTTAAAATAAATGGGACCTAAAACATCCTGCTTTTAACAGCGACCGTTGCCTGGAATTAGGTTTACCACTGCACACCTTGCACCAAACAACCATTAGCCAGACCCTATTACCACTTCGCCATCCAGTTATCATATTTCATAATTTACCTTCATTTAGCCATTTAAGCATAGAAAGCCAACCGAAACGAAAGGAAAAATCCCTGTTTAACTGTGTTGAGCACCTCATTTCTCCACCTCATTCCTCTAAAATTCACGGGCACCCTCTCTCTCTTTCTTTCTCTCTCTCTCTCTCTTTCTTTTTTTTTTCCTTTCTCTCTGGGCGCGCGGTAGCACAGTGGTAGCGCGCTAAGCTTGTGATCGGGAAGTCGCAAGTTCGAGCCTCGCCCGGGCTACCGTCGCCGGGAGGGGCAGCGCCCTCCTGTAACTCAGCGGGGCAATATGGCCTTAGTTGCCTAGCTCGGGGAATTCATTTCTCCATTTCTCTCTCTCTCTCTCTCTCTCTCTCTCTCTCCTGTTAACAAATGAATGCTTCGAACTTGTTCACGCTGTGTTCGCTGGTTCAGATCTACAGGAAGTCGTGGAATGAAACCAAATATACATATTTATCACTTGCTTGGCTCCATACGAGAAACAAGTTATTAAGTAATCAGTATGATATATTCGTGTTATCAGAGTCAAACCTTCAAAGTAAATATTATTATTGCTTTATCCATTAGTACAAGCCCAAAGCTGAAGGAATATTTTTCGACAGAAATGCATCGAAGGCAACTTCTGTGCTCGTGAATGCGACGCTGCCACATACACAGGTTGGCTGGACGAGGGTGGTTAAGAACTGTCCGCAATAGTACATACTTATGCAGAGAGAGAGACATATGCCCACATACATAGAAGTATATAACTATACATATAGGTATGTACTCATGCACATGTAGCCAGTGACATACTGCATGTACAGGATAGGTATGCATGTATAAAAAAATGTGTATGTGTACAGGCGTGCATACATATACATTTGCGACATGCACATTATGATATATTCATATATACCTCGAATGGGAGACATATATACATATACACCCTAATTAGATACATATAGTATATGTATCTAATTAGAGTGTATACTGTATGTATATATATGTATTCGTATATGCATATATATGTATTACATAGTCACATACACAGGCAGATAGATAGACAAAAACGATAGGCATTATAAAATTACCTCTTGATTAAAATTCCCAGCACTTGGACAATACATGCACATGCATCTGATGTGTGCGTGTGTGGACAACACACACACACACACACACACACACACACACACACACACACACACGCAAAAACAGACAAGTTTGCATTCATATTATATATATATATATATATATATATATATATATATATATATATATATATATATATATATATATATATTGCTACGGAACAGAGAGAGATAATGAACACTTCAAGTGAGAATACTAAAATCACTACTGTCCCACAAAGTTCCAGGTTCAAACCAAATGACTTAGGTAAAATTACAAGTTAAAGTTTAATGCTCAAACTAACAACTAAACATTCAGGACTCATAAGGATAATATAATGGCAAAACAGGTTACATATATGGTTAACTGCAATAGCCTCTATTAACACGAAATTAGCAAGAGCAAATTTATCTAAGTCAGCCCTGATAAAATGAGAAAACCGGATAATGCTCAGTTAAAGCAAGATATAGTATTATTACAGATATAAAATATTACTAATACTGGCTGACAGTATGGAACCAATATGAATCATAAAACCTTACCAGGCTCACGAATCAAAGTCTTAGGCTATACAGTACAAGAAAAATGGTAATAACGCTTATAATCAAATTAAACAGCACCTAGATGGCTGGAAACTTCCTGAACACTCACAAAAATAATAACATACTGTACAGGGGAGGACAGAGATGTGAACAGAATGGGGGAGGCGGTGGCTCAATCGGTAGAGAGGTGGCCTGCAGTCCTAACGGACCCAGGTTCAAATCCCGGCTGAGGCAGGGAACAGTTTAAGGATTTGAATTTCATTAAATCAGGCTTTACTGATCTACCAGTAGACCCGCCGATATGTCGTAAAAATACCTCCGCTAATACCAATACACCAGTCCTGTATGAGACAGCCCTAGCATGTATTCAATATGGACTGTGGGTGTTAACGCTGAAGTGGTGACATGTAGAGGTGTATGGTACATAGGAGGAATGCTGGGCCTTGATAGCAGGCTGTGAAGCCAATGCCCAGAGTCGGACACATAAAAAAAAAAAAAAAAAAATCTAAGTGGCAACTAATGCAGAGACTGAGCTCATTATATAGGGGGGCGGCAAAGCTTGATTCAACTTGTAAGAAGGACGCGCAAATGAAGGCATAGGGGACAAAGAGTTGACAATCCTGCTCTGAACAATAGAAAGAACGACTTGCTCTACTATAAGGGGAGAAGGGGGGAGTGAGGTAGAACACGCAAGCCTGGTCACTATGGAAGCCACGAGGAGAATCGTGAACAAACATGCAGCATACTGTACATTATTATCATACAAAGGATGATGCAATCATGAACAAAACTGTATCATAAGTTAGAATTATACAAGGGATGATGAAATCATAGGCTATGTGACACCTCCCCACAAAGAAAAAGAAATTTACAAAGGAAATTTCTTATTACTCTAAAACAATCTGTCTAAAGTCTAGATAAGGAATCTCCAGTAACATTTTCTTTCCCCTTGACATGTTGTATGTCTAATGAATACTCCTGAAGAAGTAGACTCCATCTTGTCAATCTTTGATTTTTATCTTTAAACTTACTAAGGAATTTCAGTGGGTTATGATCGGTATAAATGACTATGGGGTCAAAACCAGAACACAAATAAAATGAAAAATGCTGTAAGCCCAAAATCAAGCCCAAAAGCTCTTTCTCAATAGTTGAGTAGTTCTTTTGAGGTGGAGTGAACTTCTTACTGTAATAAGATACAGGGTGTTCAATACCCTGACCATCCTCTTGCAGCAAAACAGCCCCAGCTCCTGTATCACTTGCGTCAACAGCCATCTCAAAAGGCCTAGCAAAATTTGAAGTAGCGAGCACTGGCTGACTTAATAGGATAGCTTTAAGTTTACTAAAAGAGGATTCACAGTTATCGGTCCAGACAAATTTAACTCCCTTTTTCAGTAGGTCTGTAAGTGGTGATACAAGAATTGAAAAGTTAAGAACAACTCTCCTGTAATAACTTACCATTCCCAAAAATCTTTGTAGCTCTTTCCTACTTTTAGGTCTGGGAAGATCACTTATAACCTGAACCTTAGCTCCTGGTGGTGCAACGTCCATCACCAATTACGTACCCAAGGTACTGAGCTTTAGCTTTACCAAACTCACACTTTGATAAATTAGCTACAAGATTAGCCTGAACCAAACGCTTAAGAAATTTACTGACATGGCATTGGTGATCTTTTCAGTTGTCAATGAAGATTAATACATCATCAATATAAACAACACACCCTGCCAAATCCTCTGTTACAACATCAATGAGCTTCTGAAAAGTGGCTGGTGCATTCTTCATACCATATGGCATTACAGAACATGCAAAAGTCTTTCCTAGTGTTACAAAACATGAGATCTCCCTAGCACGTTCAGTCATAGGTACTTGCCAGTATCCCTTTAACAAATCAAACTTACTTATTTACCTAGCCTTTCCGATCTTGTCTATGCAATCTTCCACGCGAGGGAGAGGGTAGGTGTCTGTTTTGGTTAACTGATTAACACGTCTGTAGTGGATGCAAAGCCGCTGTGACCCACCTGGCTTAGGGACTAGAGTGACAGGAGAACTCCACTCGCTCTGACAGGGCTCAATCATCTTATGGTCCAACAGGTAGCCAAGCTCCTTCTGGATGAGAGGAACTTTCACTGGGTTCACATGGTAAGAAGGCAGTTTAATTGGCTTTGCGTCTCCAACATCGACATCATGCATCAACACAGTGGTTCTTCCTGGAGTGGCACAGAACACTTGCGGGTACTCCTGCAGTAATGCCGAAAACTGCCTTTCTTCGGGAACTAGATGAGAAAGCATAGTCTGGAGATCATTCATGATATCAGGATTCTTTCCCAAACTATCACTCAGGTTCATATTGCATGGGAGAGCTTCACTTGCAGACTCGGGTGGAACAGCTACAGTGCAGACTGGGTTATTTTCGTCCCACCTGTGATATAACTTTAGCATGTTGATGTGACAAAGTTGCTTGGTCTTTCTATGATCTGGTGTGGCGATGACATAGTTGACATCACTGAGTTTCTTCTCCACGAAATAAGGACCACTAAACTTGGCTTGAAGAGGTTGCCGATACACTGGTAGCAGAATCAAAACCTGATCTCCTGGCTGAAAGTGGCGTAACCTGGACTTCTTATCATACCAAGTCTTCATCTTCTCCTGAGCAGCTCCTAAATTCTCTCTCGCCAGCTGTAAAGCAGTGGACAGCCGTTCTTTGAACTTCATCACATACTCCAGCAGGTTGACGTCATCTTCCTCCGACAGCCAGCATTCCTTGAGTAGCTTAAGGGGTCCTCTTACTTCATGGCCAAACAGTAGTTCAAGGGGTGAGAGGCCCAGTGATTCATTTGGAGATTCTCTTGCGGCAAATACAACGAATGGAAGACCTTTATCCCAATCTTTCTGATGTTCCAAACAGTATTTCCTGATCATCGATTTGAGTGTTTGATGATATCTCTCCAACGCTCCTTGGGTCTGGGGATGGTAAGCTGAAGACGTGATCTGGGTGATGCCAATCTCTTTCAGAGACTGCTTGAAAACATTTGACATGAAATTACTTCCCCGGTCTGACTGTACCTCCTTGGGCAGACCAAACTTTGTGAAGAACCCTAGCATTTCCTTAACCACGTTCTTTGCTGAGATATTTCTAAGTGGAATGGCTTCAGGGTAACGAGTAGCCATATCAATCAGGGTCAACACATAAGAAAATCCTAAAGAAGTCTTAGGAAGAGGGCCCACAATATCCACCAACACACGGGTGAATGGCGCCTCAAAAGGAGGAATGGGAACTAGAGGTGCAACCTTTTCGGTCTGATTACACTTCCCCACAACTTGACAGGTGTGACAAAACTTACAATACCAGGAAAAATCTCTGAAGATACCTGGCCAGTAGAAGCATTTCAAAATGCGTGCCACAGTCTTCCTCACTCCAAGGTGTCCTGCCAAACTGGAATCATGAGCCACTCTAATGATATCCTGCCTACAAACACGAGGGATGACAACTTGATGTACAACCTCCCATTCACAGTCGGCTGATGCTGTTGGGGGTCTCCACTTCCTCATAAGTACTCCTGACTTCATATAATAAGAAGTAGAAGCACCAGCTGACTCTTCCTCACTGCAAGCAGAGTTAGCTAGACCTTTCAACTCAGGGTCAGCAACCTGCAACTCAACCAACTCTTGACGAGACAAATTATCAACACTACGGGGTACTGCTCATCTAGTGAGTGGTCCAAATTAGCAAGAAAAGTGTCAGCTAGGATAACATCATTATCATCATTAACCTCTAAGTCACCAGTAACTTTAGACTTAGCCCTAGTGACCGCACGTGCAGAGAGTACGTCAGGGACATCACAATCCTGGGTCGCAGTCACTGGTTCACTAGACAACTGAGGAGCTGGACACATTTGACTTCCACCAATATCATTTCCAAGTAAGAAAGTTACACCTGACATTGGGAGTGTCTCAACCAACCCAACCATAACGGAACCATTAACAAAACCAGACTCTAAATTCACTCTGCACAGAGGAACAGAGAAGTAATTTTTCCCTACACCTTATAAGATTACAGTTTCATCAGAGGAATTAACATTAGAGCCTAGAACACTGGTCAGCATAAGGGATTGGCAAGCACCTGTATCACGATATATTTTAACTGATTTCCTGTCATTACTGTCCAGAGGACTGACAAAACCATCAGACAGGAAATTAGCACATGAACTCTTGAGAGTGTCACCCACGTTACTGCTCAAAAGGGGAGCTTCATCATGAGAATTTAATATACCCCTCAAAGCAGGTTCAGTTAACTCTGTTAAAGAATTCTGGGTACTCTCAAGGGTGGACACTAGACCAATTGACTGAATATTTAAAGACTCCTTTTTGTTCACATCACGCTGTCTCCTGAAACATTTCTCCGTAGTATGACCAAGCTTACTACAATAAGTACATTTACTTTTCTGAAATGTAGAGGTGGAGCTGGTATTTACTTCCTGAGAAACATCATCATTATTCTCTTTCCTGTTACCTGTACCCTGAGTAGAGGCAACGTACTTACTCTCAGCTTTCCTTTTCTCTTTAGAATATCTCTTGTGAGTGAGAACATATTCATCAGCTAAAACTGCAGCATCAGACAAATTATCTATTCTTTTCTCATCAAGATATAGGCTTACGTCTTTATTAATACACCTTTTGAAGTCCTCCAGCAAAATCATCTACTTAAATTTATCAAAATCAGAAATTACATTCTTAGAATTTAACCACTGCTCTAACAGATCTTCTTTGATTTTTGCATACTCAACATGGGATTGCTTATCTTGCTTATAAGTTGTCCTAAATTTTACTCTATAAGCTTCAGGAACAAGCTCATAGGCCTTAAGAATCAAGCTCTTAACTACATCATAATTATCAGATTGATCCTGAGGCAAAGATGCATAAGTTACTTGAGCTTTATCGGTGAGAACAGTTTGAAGGGTACTCGCCAATACTTTTTGGGCCAATCAAAACCTGTAGCTACCCTCTCAAACAACTGAAAATACTTTGTTAAATCAGATTCATTAAAAGGAGGGACAAGTTTAACATTTTTAGCCACATCAAAATCATCAGAGCTAGATGACCCAGTTCCACCTTGTTTCATGCGATACTCATGGTCTGCCTGAATCCTAGCAAGTTCAATTTGTGCCTGAGCCTGCGCCTGTGCCTCCTGAATACGAGCCTGAGACTCAGCCTCCTTAGCACGTGCCTGAGACTCAGCCTTCTTAGCACGTGCCTGAAACTCAGCCTCTTTAGCATGAGCCTGAAACTCAGCCTCCTTAGCACGAGCCTCCTGCAGGGCTAGCTGAAACTTAGCTATTTCAATATGCGTTTGCTCATCTGGAGGAGTTACATTAAACAAGCTTTTATTAATCATGCCAACAATTTGATCTTTAGAATGATGAGAGTGAACAGCAATTCCCAATTGTTAAGCAACAAGCTTAAGTTCATTCTTTGTTCTGTTTTCTACATCACACACTGCACATTTGACAAAAAATCTTTAGCTTCATCAAGAGTAGCAATAGTAGACATCATGAATAAATCACAGTCACAAAATATCAGGCAATATCCTTATGATAATATCCTGAATATTTTGATATGAGGTCGCCAAATTAATGTTACGTAAGAGAGAGAGATAATGAACACTTTAAGTGAGAATACTAAAATCACTACTGTCCCGCAAAGTTCCAGGTTCAAAACAAATGACTTAGGTGAAATTACAAGTTAAAGTTTAATGCTCAAACTAACAACTAAACATTCAGGACTCATAAGGATAATGTAATGGCAAAACAGCTTACATATATGATTAACTGCAATAGCCTCTATTAACACGAAATTAGCAAGAGCAAATTTATCTAAGTCTGCCCTGATAAAATGAGAAAACCGGATAATGCTCAGTTAAAGCAAGATATAATATTATTACAGATATAAAATATTACTAATACTGGCTGACAGTATGGAACCAATATGAATCATAAAAACCTTACCAGGCTCACGAATCAACGCCTTAGGCTATACAGTACAAGAAAAATGGTAATAACACTTATACTCAAATTATACAGCACCTAGATGGCTGGAGACTTCCTGAGCACTCACAAAAATAATAATATACTGTACAGGGGAGGACAGAGATGTGAACAGAATGAGGAGTAGATCTAAGTGGCAACTATGCAGAGACTGAGCTCATTATATAGGGGGCCGGCAGAGCTTGATTCAACTTGTAAGAAGGACGCGCAAATGAAGGCATAGGGGACAAAGAGTTGACAATCCTGCTCTGAACAACAGAAAGAACGACTTACTCTACTATAAGGGGAGATGGGGGGAGTGAGGTAGAACACGCAAGCCTGGTCACTATGGAAGCCACGGGGCGAATCGTGATCAAACATGCAGCATACTTTACATTAGGATCATACAAAGGATGATGCAATCATGAACAAAACTGTATCATAAGTTAGAATTATACAAGGGATGATGAAATCATAGGCTATGTAAGAATATATATATATATATATATATATATATATATATATATATATATATATATATATATATATATATATATATATATATATATATATATATATATAACATAATGTCCCATCATTGTCCTACGGTAGTTCCAGGGCATTACAATGAAAGGAAGTCGGGGTGAACAGTGAGAATGACTTCGAGTACATCAAGATGTGTGATGAAGTAGGTACATAAAGCAGAAAACAAGAGTCCAAGTGGTCTGAAGGGGACAATAACTGGGCAGTTAACGATGTGATGGGATAATGCTTCATCCATGGGATTGTGAAAAAGTTTACATGGCCTGTTGGCAGTTGGTCTTCCTGTGATTACCCTGGGGAGCAATACCCCAGGCTAATGCGGGCGACGGCCACATCACAGCTGCAGGTGAGGATGGGGTGCTTGCAATAGGTGTGTCTCACGCCACGGTAGGTGTCATAGTGTTGGATGGCGACACTAGTGGGAAGTTCAGCATCGGTGGGCAGGGCTATGTCCTCCCTGGACTCCTCGAGAAAAATTCTCCGGACAATTATCATGGACACGGATGGCAGCTTGGTGGAAGTAACAGGCAGCTCAGGCCAGGCGATCTGCCTGGTCGTGGCGGATGTGACCAACATGGACTGGGATCCAAATAAAAGAAGCCTGATCAAGTATTGTACCTGGTCTCCCCAAATCACTGTCAGTTTTCTTTATCTTTAAGACGCAATCAGATCAAGTAAATTTTGAGTCAAAAGGTAGTCACGCTTTCTTCAACATTTTGAGTCTTCCTGTGTGAAGAATGTCTGACAGTTGACGGTCGAATCTAATAACAATAATCGTAATCTAGGCGCGGGAAAATTACAGTGGTGTCGGGAAGAGAGAGAGAGAGAGAGAGAGAGAGAGAGAGAGAGAAATCCTGACTGGAGCCGATACAGACCGATCAATGCGACACCGTACGTGATATTGTGTTCGGTACAGAGAGGGATCCGGAACTAGGAAATTTATATACTGCCTCGTTACGTATATTTTCTCTCGTATTAGAGGGCCGTCATGCATGAAACCGTTACTGTGGATGCTGTGAGGAAAGAAATAACGGAAGGAGATGTAACTGCAGATCCAACCGTTGTTTGTATCTTTAGTGAAGAACGTAATGACCGAACAAGATTTCATATTCTCAAATCCATGCCTGAAAGAATGGATATGAAGATAAGATAATCTTGTCTGTCACGGTTTAGGGAAATGTGTTTTAATATTGTGAAGAATATACAAATCCTTCATTATATTTCATAACTCAAAACTTAAAAGAACAGATATTGAGGTAAACTGTATCTTGTCCATAAGGGCATAAAATATTGGTTGTGTAAGTTGGGTGAGAGTGTGAAAGAATGGGAGTGTGGTTGGGGTATATGTATAGGAGTAGGTTAGAATGAGAGGGCAAAAGAAGGAGTGTGCATTATTGTGAGTAGCAGATGGAAGGAGAATATAAAACAGAATGGATCAGTTGGCCCAAGGATTGTGTGGTTAAGACTGAAAGTTGGACTACAAATGTGGGCGATTCTGTGCATGCTTGCGCCAAAGCAAGACCGTGCAAGCAGAGTGAGAGATGAGTTCTGGACAAATGTGGAAGTGTGCATGGAAAAGTTTGAAAGGAATGGGAGAGTGTTTTTGATTGGTGATATGAATGGTAAAGTAGGGACTGTGAAGGTGGATGGAGTAGTTGGTGAGTGGGATGTGCCTGCTGAGATAGATGAGAATGGCAGTGCTTGAGTGGACATCTGTGTCGGGAGGGGGTTGATGGAAGCCAATACCCTCTTCAGGCACAAAATGATCCACAGGTATACATAGCGAGTGATGAGAAGGGTGGATGGTGAACTGAGTGAAAGGAAGGCACTGATTGATTATGTGTGTGTGGATGAAAGGATGCGAAGATGTGTAATGGATGCAAGAGCATATAGAGGTTGGGGGAGTGGACTTTCTGATTCTGGTGGTCAGAATCAAGGTCCAAGTAAAATGGAGAAATAGAAGAAGGGAAGGACTGGAGGAAAGAGTATATGCAAGGAGAGTTGAAAGGTTACAAGAGGATGAGAATGAGGAAGAAAACAAGAGAGAAGTGGAGGAACGATTGGGTAAATACGAATTGGAGCACATGGGGGACGTGGAAGGTGTGTGCAAGATATTCACAGAAGAAATATGTGCAGCTTATGAGGTGGTAGGTGGGGTGAAGAGAAGACGAAAGGGGGTTCAAGGAACAGCATGGTGGAATGAAGAGGTGAGACAGGCTGTGGCACAAAAGAGAAAAGCATATAGTGAGTGGATGAGAAATAGGGGCGTGGAAGAAGTTGAGAGACGGAAGAGAGTTATATGTAGAAAGGAAGAGAAAGGTGAAAAGATTAGTAAGAGAGAGTAAGAAGAGAGTGGATGAGGAATTTGGAAGGAATTTGAGTGTCAAGTGGGGGGAATGTAAGAAAATGTTCTGGAAAGAGGTAAAGAGAGTCTGACAGGGTGGCAATGAAGTTAGTAGGGGAGTGAAAGATAAAAATGGTAGATTACTAGTGGAGAAGGTAGAAAAAGTGAACAGATGGAGAGAACACTTTAAGGAATTGTTGAACATAGAGAATGAAAGTAATGCGAGTATAAGTGGCTGGGGAATGGCTGGGAGAAGGAGAGAGGTGAGAAGAGGGGAAGAAATCAGTAGGATGGAAGTTGTGGAAGCAATGAAGAAAGTCAAAATGGGGAAAGCCCCAGGAATTGATGGCGTGTGTGGTGAAATGCTGAAGCATGGGAGAGAGATAGTAGTAGAATGGATGTGGTAGATGTGCAGATTGGCCTGGGAGGAAGGTAGAGTCCCGGAGGAGTGGAAGTCAGGTATAAATATTCCCTTGTACAAAGGGAAAGGGGAAAAAGAAGTGTGTGGTAATCATAGGGGCATTTGTCTTCTTAGTGTAATAGGGAAAGTATACGGTAGGATACTTATTGACAGAGTTAGGGAAATAACAGAGGAATTAGTTGGAGAAGAACAGGGAGGTTTTAGGAAGGGAAGAGGTTGTGTAGATCAGACATTCATTCTTAGATCTTTAGTGGAAAAGTTTCTAGAGAAGGGATAGAAGTTGTATGCGGCCTTCATGGATTTGGAGAAAGCATATGACAGGGTGGATAGACAAGGATTATAGAAAGTATTAAGAATATATGGAGTAGATGGGAAGTTGTTGAATGCTGTGAAGAGTATGTATGATGGTGCTAAGGCTGCAGTGCTTGTGGATAGTGAACTGAGTGAGTTTTTCTATTTGAAGGTTGGGTTGAAACAGGGATGTGTCATGTCTCCATGGTTTTTCAATCTGTATATGGATGGGCAGTGGATGTTGGAGTGGCCCTAATGAGAGAGGACAGTGTTTGAAAACTCCCTGTGCTGTTGTTTGCAGATGATACTGTGTTGTTAAGTGAAGACGAAGGGGAGCTGCAAGCTTGGTGGATGAGTTTAGGAGAGTGTGTAAGAAACGGAATCTAAAGGTGAATGTAGGGAAGAGTAAAGTTATGGTCTTTCAAAGAGGTGAAGTCAGTGAATGTACAGTGAGGGTGGATGGTGAGGAAATGGAAAATGTGAGTAGGTTTAGGTTCTTGGCTAGTGTGATGAATAAGGATGGAAGTTTGGGGGGTGAAGTGCTTGAAAGGGTACAGCAGAGAAAAAAGGTTGCTGGTTCCTTGAAGGCAGTGATAAGAAGCAGGGAAGTGAGCATGGAAGTGACAGTACTGTGATACCAACTCTAACGTATGGAAGTGAATCTTGGACGTTATTGGAGGGACACAAGTCAAGAGTGAGAGCAGTGGAAATGAGTTATTTGAGAGGAGCCTGTAGAGTCATATGGAGAGACAGACTGACAAATGAGGATGTGAAGGAGCGTTGTGGTGTGGATGTTGATGTGATAGGAAGCGTCAGGAGAAACATATTGAGGTGGTTTGGCCATTTGGAGAGGATGGAGAGTGAGAGACCGACGAGGAGAGTGTATGTGAGTGAGGTGGAGGGGGAGAGAGGGAGGGGAAGGCCGGGGATGAGATGGAGGGATGGAGTGGTGTGGTATATGAGAGAGCGGGGTGTAAATTGGGAGAAGGGCAGTGAAATGGCAGGGGACAGGGTGACGTGGAGGCGATTTGTTTGTGGCCATCCCGTATAAGGGATTAAGACGTCTGGCAATAGATAGATAGATAGTAAGCTGGATTATAGCTTCTAGTTTCTTGCCATAACTTATCAAAGAAGATGGTTACAAAAATGGAGAACCTGCTTTTCTTTCTTATTCCATGTGCTGTTAAACTGTGATTAACTTAAAGTTGTTCTTCTGCTACAGAAGACGGCGACTGGTATACCTACGGTAACGGTGTGTTTCTCATTCTCTTTAGTGCCAGCATGTGTGAAAGCGCAGACCAATCCTGGATCCGCATATTTGCCACACACTCGGCATGTCAGCTCCGAGTTTGCTA
Source organism: Coenobita brevimanus (assembly GCF_032717465.1). NCBI lineage: Eukaryota > Metazoa > Arthropoda > Malacostraca > Decapoda > Coenobitidae > Coenobita > Coenobita brevimanus. The sequence continues at coordinate 37,922,765 of NC_136977.1, forward strand.
GGAGAACTCTGTGTTGGTTGTGCCTCTTTTGTCTAAGCTGTTCTCTGGCCAGGAGACTCCCGCGCGCACTCACACACACGCATACAGACAAACAGATGGATAGTTAGATAGACAGATAGATAGATAGATAGATATATAATTGTAGATGGATAGACAGACAGATAGGTAGATACAGCTTTAAATTTAGATGTATAGATAGAAAAATAGATATCAAGGCTATATCCTACCCTTCCAGTTCGATAAGTCTCAAGTCGATTCGTATCGTCTGGAGGTACCAAGGGACAAATAAAAAATGTCATCGTACTAAACCAGGGGTTCTTAACCTGGGGTCCGTGAAGGTCAGAAAAATTGCAAATAATTTAGCGATATTGCGTGATGCTATTTGGCATCATTAGCTTTAAAAAAAAAAAAAAATCGAAGTCTTGAAGAATTCTGGTGTTCGTTGACACAAGCCTACCCGCATCTGGCACAGCGAGCTACGGGTACTCTGATTCCGTCATCTACATACCTTTATGAGTCAGGGTTTTCAGTGCTTGTTTCTATCAAAACAAAAAGTCGAAATCAACTGGATGTCAGCGATGACATGCGTGTTTCCTTGTCAAAGACCACTCCACAATTTCATCATTTTATCAAGCGAAACATCAACAGCCCTCTCGCTGAAATGAACTTTTGAGCAGAATTAAAGTTTTGTTTTGTTTAATTTGCACAAGTTGGTTGTATTTCATTTTTTCATCGAGTGGCCATTGAGTCTGCATGAAAAAGAGTGAGAAACATAATACTTTGTAAAGACTGTTTTATACTTTGTGTATGTCATACACTGCATGAGGTAGTTTTCAATAAAATATATTCATTGCATGGAAAATGCTGTGTTTATGTGCTTACATGCATTTTTCTAGGGAAGGGGTTCATAGCTTTCACCAGGTTCTCGAAGGGGTTCGTGACTCAAAAATGGTTAAGAACCACTGTACTAAACTGATTAAAAAAGACCCCAGAGTCGACGAGAACAGGGTCTTGGTGGCTGAAAGAAGACAAAGAAAAGGGTGAAGGAAGATAAATCTGTGGGGATCACATGAGAGTAAGACTGATTCATGTGAATCAACGTGACCAGAGAATAAAGGAAGAGAGCATAGAAAGAGGACGAACGAAAGGAAAAGTGAATCTGGGGTTGGTTTAGTCCTTCATCTCTTGGTGTGGTTACAAAGAAATTAAACTGTGTGAATGATTTTTGCCTGTGAGAGGAAGCCGGGAATTTTGAAGGCTTGAATTGTGAGTGGATGAACATATTGGCCTTTACCCTGGACACTCTGATGACTGATTGATTTACCTGCTTTTACATTTACCTTTTGCTATCCCTGGATCCCATCACGGTGGCCATAATGACATAAATGACAGGGTTACTTAAGGGGTAAATGCCATTTATCAGGCTAGTTTCACCTTAGCTTAACGTAGTTGTGTGGCATTTATTCAGAATTCTAATTCTTGTAGGGTTAGTATGGATTTTTTTTATGTATGGGCGTGTATGTATGGATATGTATGGATTTTAAATTAATTTGTTTTTCCTTCTTCTCTTCATCTTATGTTAGATAAAGGAACAGAAAAAGTAAAGAAAAATCGTCGTACCCAAGGAATAAAGTCAGATTTTTTTTATTCATTTGTTTTTCCTTCTTCTGTTCCGTTATTTAAAAAAAAAAAAAAAGGTAACAAAAGTTTCATTTCTTTAGTTACTACTGTCTTCTTTATGTTAAATATGTTAATTATAATCAAGTGACATCAGGTAGGATAAATAAAGAAGACGTCAACGTACTAAAATGGGAAGTGGAAATTGTTGTCAACACCTAACTCCTTTGTTGAGTGAAATACTTCCTTAATTATGTAACATAAAGTGGTATGTGAAGTGAGAGAGAAGGAAAGAAAAAAAGAAAAAATAAAGAAAGAGAAAAGAAGAAAAAAGAAAAAAGGAGAAAGAAAAAGAAGAAAGAAAGAAAGAAAAAAAAGAACGTTAGGAGGAATGAAATTCAGAACTCGATAAACTGGTAAAGTTCGTTTCACATAACTGCGAGGATGTCATAACTTACAGAATGAGACCCGAAGAGGAGGCACAGACAAGGAAAGTGAATATGTGACAGTCAAGCAAGGCAAGGGTGAGGGGAATGTGCCAAGAGGAGGAGGAGATCTGTGTGGTGTATGAATCACGGGAGAATGTGCATGGCAGGGTGAAAGAGAGTGCATGATAACAGGATTTTTTGTGTGTGCATGGGAAATTTGTTGGAAAGAATTAGGGTCAGGTACGGAGAGTGAGGCAAGATGGGCTAGGTAAGGAGAGAGAAAAATGAAAACGGAGGAAATGACAGTAAGGTAAGAACACTGAAGTTAGGAGAGGGATGTAAGAATAGTGATGGAAGAAGGAGAAGGAGGAAAAAGAGATGCTCGTGATGTAAGGAAGGTATGGTAACGAATGGAGTGAGGATATAATAATGAGGCAAGGATGGATGAGGTAAGAATGAAGTAAGGGTGTGTAAGATTAGGGTGGGTAAGATAAGAATGGGTGAAGTATGGGTGAAGTGAGAGTGAGTATGAGTGGGGTGAGAGTGAGGTAGCTATGGGTGGGGTAAGAGTGAGATAAGTATAGGTGAGGTAAGAGTGAGGTAAGTATGGGTGGGGTAAGGACGAGGTAGTATGGCGGGGTAAGGGTGAGGAAAGTATGGGTGAGGTAAGGGTGGGTATGGTAATGATGAATGAGGAAAAGATGGATTATGCAACAGATTAGGTGAATGAAGTAAGGAAAAAGCTATGATAAGGAAGAGAGAAAAATTAGGCAAGTGAAACAAGGAGCTATGCAAGGAAGAATGAAGTAAACAAAAATGAAGGTAAAATGAGTCAGTTGATAAAACTGAGGCAAGAAGGTAAAAAATGTGAAGTAAGACGAAACAGAATGACGCAAGGAGGTGAAAATTTGACATTTGAGGTAAGATGAGGCAAGCAGCCTTAGGCAAGCCAGCAGTTAAGCCAGGCAGGAGTGAACGTAAGCCTCTTGGTACCTGGGTTGATGAAGTAAAGTGGAAGTGTTAAGAAGTGAGAACAGAATAAGCTTTGGTGATCGATAGGGAAGGTAATCTGTCTCGCTTTCTCTACGTTGGTGATGGGCGGTTTGAGAGAAATGAGAGAGAGAAAAAGGTGAGTGAGAGAGGTAGGTAGGTAGGCACACTGGTAAGAGTGGTAAGAGACCACTGTAGAAAGACAGGAACATAATGTATGTGTGTATCTATCTATCTATCTATCTATCTATCTATCTATCTACAGTATATCTATCTATCTATCTATCTATCTATCTATATATATATATATATATATATATATATACGTCTAGAGGAGGGGGAAAGGATGACAAAACAGACAGTGAATGAAGGAAGAAAAGAGGAACGAAAGAACGAAAGAAAACGAAAAGGAAAAAGGAAGGAAAAAGGTAATGGATTTCATATTCGTAATTCACATATAGTTCCTTCTTTAGCTCCAGAACGTCGGTGTTATTTCATTCTTGCCATCCCCAGACGGTTTTAATACTCTTAGGATAGACATTTGGCACTGCACAAGTAGATTATAGCCTTCATCAACCCCCGTTACTACTAATGAGCTTTTGCATGTTGAATAAGATCGTCTGGCAGCAGCAAAAAAAAACTACAAAAATGCATTGTTCCTTTCTCTCTCTCTCTCTCTCTCTCTCTCTCTCTCTCTCTCTCTCTCTCTCTCTCTCTCTCTTACACACACACACACACACACACACACACACACACACACACACACACAAATGAGTACTTTCATGAGAATTCAAGATCTCTGGGAAGAGTTAACCCCCTTCAGAAAGGTGACACATATCTTTTTTTTCTTTCTTTCTTTTTCTTTTACTGAAGCCACCGCCAGACGATTTTATTTAGCTCTGAGATTTAATAAGATTAGATATAGCCTCCATCAGTAGGAGAGGGGTTTTCTCAAGTTGAAGAAAATCGTCTGGAGGTAGTAAGAATAAATTAAATCAATGCATTATCTTAACGAAGGAACTAAACGTCCCTCATTCTGAAGCGAACTATATTTATCAGAAGGATATAAATATTTCTTGCGGGTACTACATGTGTGTTACGGGAACAAAAACTATGTTAAGGGAACTAGAAACACCACGAGGAACTTAAGGCCTCTGAGGGAAATGAGACTAAACCTATCCCAGAATCATTTCGTGACTGACGGGGAATTGGATCGTAATATTGGAGGATTAAGTAGCCCGTGAAGGTACTGTATTCCGGTTAGGGACTTTTTTTTAACTTTCTTCTGAGGGTATTGTACTAGAGAGTCAAGGTGACTAATTCCTCTTCCGTCACGTGTTTTTTCTTGCATACGGCTTAAATACGACTGCTCTTCCTTACCATTTTTTTTTTTACATATTTTTTAATTTGTGGAGTATTTAGGCAAGGTAATATCGACATAAAAAATGCACAAAATAACGACATGAAGCTGCAAAGGTTTAACATGAAATCTACAGGAAGAGGTGCGAGAGTCCTAAACTCCTTGACTTTAGTTTTGGCTAATGCTAGATAGTTCTTTCTTGCCGTGAGAAATTTTTAGCAGTAAAAGCCTTCATCACATATTCATCCATTCATCTTTTAATCATAGCAGGTTTTTCTTTTCATAATTCTCATCCAACAAAAATCCACACATCTCATTTTCGTCATGTCTACCCATGCTTGTACAGTCGTGGTCATAAGTAATCACCTATCCTCCGGTACCCCGTGGCTCAGGTTGGCTCCTTTATGCGCGGCATGTCACAGTGGAATAAGACGGGTTGAGAGGGGGCCAGAGAAAGAAGGGAATGTGGGTGGGGGGACGACTGATGGTGCGGGGATGGAGTGAGGGAGGGAAGGGAGAATGAATGCGAAATGGTGGTCGCATTATTTGTCTATTTTCTTTCATTGAGGGCATGATACAAAGGAGATAATATTCAGTTTATAATGTTGCATTACACCTTGTATAGCGGCGTCAGATAACAAGCTGTAAATAGGTGGTGATATCAAGGGCTGGCTCGTGAGAGAAATATACCGGCGTGACAGATCAAACATTAGTGCAGAGCCATCGAGACTGTGGGCTCAGATTGTCAAAGAGTGGGAGCCAGAGAACGAGAGGACATGGGCCCGCCTCCTCTAGCACACCAAGGACGAGTGGGAACGGTTCAGACAAAGCCAGCAAACTATCAACAACATTGTTTCCTCGGTGCCGCGAAGACTGCAGGAGGTTATTACGGCAGGACGCCACTGGACTACTTACTAAGGCTTTGGCTTGCCCATTGTCGGTAAACATTGACATAGATATATTTTGGGAGTTTGGGTAGGATTTTGCTTCATTTTCCTTCCCATATTTTATGAGATATCGTTATTATATTCAACCATGTGCACAAACATCAGATTTATTTACCTATTATGCGCAATTATTTTAAATAGTCGTTTCATATAGAAATGCCATAATATAGTTGACATGATGGTGGATGTAATGAGAGAATGTGTACGGAGAGGATGATTATATTTAATGTGGACAGAGCCATCTCGAAAGTTGCATTATGATATTTAGTTCCAAAAAATAACTACTTGTAAGAGAAGAGGACGTTTCTTACACAAACATTACGAAAGTCAAAGCCACCCAGATTCAGTTCTGCGTCCGAAGTCACGAATAAACACAAACATCAGGCTTCGCACTAATGTTTGCTCTGTCACGTCAGTATATTTCTCTCACAAGCCAAACCTTAATATCAGCACGTATCTAAAGCCTGATATCTGACGCTGCTATACAAGATGTAATGTAGCATTATCTACTGCATATTATATCCTTCATATCATGCTCTGGATGAAAGAAAATAGACAAATAATGTGACCACTTCGCATTCATTCTCCCTCCCCTACTTACCCTCCCTCACTCCATCCCCGGACCATCACTCGTCCCCCCACCCACCTTCCCTTCTCTCTCTTGTCCCTCCCTGTCAGCCCCTCTTACTCCTCTTTGACTTGCCGCGCATAAAGAACCCAGCCTGAGGCACGGGGTACCGGAGGATAGGTGATTATTTATGACGACGACTGTACAATGGTGCAAAACTTCTTTTTGTCTCCTGTGCTGCCTTCGACCTCTGCCGAATCTCTGAATCTATGTATGTATATATGGATAACTGTTGTTTCTCGTGGTGCTAAAATCTCTGTTGGTATGATAATATAAAATCGCTCGTTATATTCTGTGCTGGGTGTGATCTTTGCCAGTCTCTGTATGCATAGCCACCTCCTATTTGCCGCAATGGAAGTGGTCTTTCCCAAAATCTCTGTATCTTCCCCACCAACACGTAACTATATAATGATGAGTAACCAATTGTTCTTTCACTGGCTGTGGCTTTATGTGGTATTTGTCGAGGACTGCATCGTCCACCCAGCCAGTCTGCCTGCCTGTCTCCCGTACAACCTTTCGACCTGCACAATTGCGTCCCTATCTCCGTGTTACTGGAGTCCACGTCACGTAGAGGAGTAGGACTTGTGGTGGTGGTGGTGTGGAAGTATCAGGGTTGTGTGAGAGTGATGGGGTTGTGTAAGGGTGATGTGGGAGTGATGGAGACGTAGTGTGAAAGTGGTGAAGGTGTGGTGGGGAAATGGAGATAGCATGCGGGGGAGGTGGGGGTCGTTGGGGGTTATGGATACATGTTGCGATGGTGTTCTGTAAGGGTTGTGGTGGTATTGCGTGAGAGAGTTGTTGGTGTGATGTGGAATGGGGGAGGTGCTAAGGTGGCGTGGTGTTGGGAAGGTGATGTAATGTGAGAGTAATGGTAGTGTATCGATGGAGATGTGGAGGTGTGGTCTGGGAATGTGGTGTTGCGTGGGAGTGATGCGTTGTGGAAGTGGTTGAGTTGAGTTGTGGGAGAGATAATGCCGTTGTCTGCAGGCGAAAGTGTACTGTGTCAGTGTGGCGGATGGTGTGGGTGTGGTGGATGGTGTGGGTGTGGTGGAGTTGTGTGAAAGAAGTGAAAGTGTGTGGTATTGTGGTCGGCTTGGTGGTGTGTTGTGCTGACATACAAGTACTTTGATGCTAAGATACGAACATCGAAGGCCCGAGTGATGACTGGAAGATGTGTCCGATTTTCTTTTGGCACTCTGATGACAGTTCTACTTTGGGCTCTCCATTAATCCGTGTGTGTGGATTTTTGCCATCATCATGCATACCGCTAGCAGCAGGAAACAGGCTTATGATGATGTACTGGAGACTCTTTGGTGTGCTAAAAACATCAATAGTAATGGCGGGAGTGTCGGTCGAACATTTATGACCCTCTAAATGTCACGGGTGTTCCACAGTTGAATATAATCAAAATTTAGCAATTGTGAAACTCATAAGTGCAACAGTTGCTCTTGATGTTTTTAAATCCCTTCCCACTTACCCCTTCCCCTAGTCACTACGAGAAGTCTTTCCCGATAAAACTAAAAAAAAACGTCATTGTAATGCAAGAATAAAAATTACTTTCCTTGACCTCTTTACTGTGATGGCACCTGTTTATATTCTTCATGACCTTAAATATTTATAGCTAATTAAGAGAGACCCTTCACAATGAAGAGGTGAGAAGTTATCTTCAGTAAGTAAGGATGTTTTCACCCTTTTAACACGAGAACGCATTTTTGTCTTCTTATTGCCACCTACGGCTTTTTCTTTTCAGTTTGAGTTAGACATCTAGTAAAGAAGGGGTTAATGAAGGCTAACTCAAAACTCTCCACTTCCTAAAGTATCTCCAAAGCTAAGTTAGATCGTCCAGAGAACAGCATGAACAAGTAGAAATAACGTTTTCTGACTGACGGGTATAAGAGATGTTTTCAAGGTTGTAATGATATCCCGCGGTAGTGCCCTTAAGGTTGAAATTTTTATGGCTAGTGTGGTATGTGAGGGTGGAGTAATTTACGCTGTGTAACTGTAGTAGTGTGAAATGTACTGGTGGACATGGAAGGAGTGCTGAAATGTACGTGAAGAAATGAGGAATTAGAGAAAAGTATTGTGTGGTTTGGATGAGTGACAGAAATGAAGGGTGCGCACGATACAGACTGCTGGGTGTGGTGGTAGTATGATGTGGTTCCGTGATGGAGGTGTGGACTGTGGTGTGTGGTGTGGTGTGGTGTGTGGTGTGGTTTGGTGTGGTACAGTGCTGTGAAGAAACGCGTGGTGTGGTATTGGTGTGTGGGAGATATGATGGGTGCAAGTTACTGCGAGGAGAGTGTGGAGGTAGTATGATAATGAGAAGCTGTGTTGGAGGTATGGTGGAGGGGTGTGTAGTGGAGGGGTGTGGTGAAGGGTTGTGTAGTGGAGGTGTGGTGTGGTGGAGGGGTGTGTAGCGGAGGTGTGGTGTAGTGGTGTGATGCAGTGGAGGTGTGGTGCAGTGGAGGTATGGTGTGGTGATGGTGAGTGGCAGAAAACAGAGGTGCAAACTACAGTAGAGAGTAGATAGTAAATGGTGGAGAAGTTTTTGGTTTGGTTGGGATTTGATGTGTTGATAACTAATAGAAATGAAGTATCCAAGTAACAGTGGACAAAGTGTGGTGGTGTGACTGAGTGGTGCTGTAACGTTGTGGTGTGGTAGAGGGATGTCGTATGACCTCTCTGTCTATCGGTGGCCTGATATTGCAATATGTGAGGGGTGTTCTCGATCCGACAAAAAAACGAAGAAAGTACAGTGTGGGTGTGGGTGTGGTGAGGTGAGGTCACTGGCATTGAGAGAATAAGAAAGCATCATACCCAACCAAGCTCCCCCACTAAAACACCACAACTTCTCTGAGTTGACTCTTCCAGTTTCTTGATTAGCATATAGTTATGACTTAATCGACCCACTCGCCCCGGCGTTGTCCTAACAAGCCAGAAGCCAGAAATTAAGCCTCATTCAGCAGTTATCAGATCTGCGGGACCCGGGAATGTAAGGCAATTATGCGTATAAATTCCACACTCCGGCCACCTGAGCATAAATATCAGGGAAAAGTGCAGGAGCTGGGGTCTTGTCTGCTGGGTTTCTTGTGGAGCCTGGGGTGTGGGTGTGGGCAGTGCATGTGGAAGTTTGGAGAGCGTCGGGAAAGGAAGTAGGGAGAGGAACTGATGGGTGAGTAGGAAGGAAAGTAAGGGAGGGAGAAAGGGGGAGAACGGTGGAACTGAGTGGGGAAAGGAGTGAGAAAGGAAGTGGGTAAAACGAATAGGGGGAGACATTTGGGAAGGGTGTGGGGGAGTGTGGGAAAGGAATAGGGGAGTGTGAGTGTGGGAAGGGAGTGGGGAAGTGAGTGGTGGGACAGAGGGAGCGAGGTAGTGGGAAGCTGGTGAAAAAGGAGGGAATGGGAAGGGAAGTGAAGGAGGGCAGTAGGAAGAGTGAATCGTGAAGAAAGTGTGGGGAGGGAATGAGAATGGAAGTTGGAAAGGAGGCTGGGGAGGGAGGGAATGAAGTGGGAGAGTATGGGGGTTTGGGAAGTGGGAGGAGGAATTACAAAGGGGAGAGGGTAAAACGAGAGGGAGGAAGAAGAGGGGATTCACGGAAGACGACAATGAAAGAGATACTGGGGACTGGGGAAAGACAGAGGGAGAAGAAGTGGGGGGAATGGGAGAAGAATGTAGAGGGATGTGGAGGAAGGGACTGGTGAAGGAGAGAATGAGAATGTGAGTTAGGAAAGGACTGGAGAGGGAGGGGGGCAAGAGACTGGAGGAGGTGATTACAGGTCTTCCAACTGCTGACAACCGAGGTGAGGCACACACGCTTTTAAAATGTTAATGTGTGTGATAAATTCCGGTCTGCCCAGACAGGACTTGTCTGACGCGTTCTGGGTGATGGGCAGTACCGCCATCTTTCTCCGTAAATCATGGCTATTTATATGATCATTCTTGCTATCTGGTTGAACGTAAAATTTGCGTACTGTATAATATGTACGTTTATTTTTCATACAGCCAACCAAGGACTCTCTTGAAATGACTTTATTTTTAATCTTGTAACGCCGATGAAATAAAAAGGCTGGTCTTCTACCTTCAGTACTGTACAACGGTAGCCTAGCCTTGTGTCCTTGCGCCTCGAAGAGGGTAATATGATACTGGCAGTGTTACCGAAATCAAGATGCCCATTTTCAGATGCCTGGGTCACGTTGTACTTACCACTCAACCTCGGGAAGTGTCTCAGTAGCGAGTAAAGTTGACTGACGTTATCCAAAGTAAAATAGACAAGTTGCCCTCCAAGGGATCGATTAAACTTCAAGATATCGTAGACAAAGATTAAAAAAACAGAACAAGTTAAACGCAGTCAAAGAACGGAACGCCAGTACCAGACAGCTCAGATCACTACCAAAATTTACCGGTAATCAACTCTTCTTTGGCCCAGGAGCCACATATCTACAGAATTTCAAAGAAATCCATCAATAACTTCTTGGAGATAACTTGTGGAGAAACAAACAAACAGAGGGGTAATGAGAAAAATTATTCCAGAGTTTACCAGTTGGGTTCATGAAGGACTATGAGAGCATTAAATAATGAAAACTTAAATGATGAGTAACATGTTCGGGCAAATTATAAACTCTTTTATATACTTTTATGTATGTACCGGTATGTGTGTAGCCATAATTATCATCTTAATCATCCCAACTGTCTCCCACAAAAAACTGGTCTGAATTTTCTTCTCTAGGCCATACAATTTTCATCCTCATCATCATCATCGTCCTTATCACCATCATCATTATATCATCACCATCATCATCATCATCATCATCATCATCATCATCATCACTACCCTGTGTTTTTTATATAATGGAAGGTTTAACCGATATTTCTAACCTCTTCACGGCGATGACGTCTTTATTACTTTGTTGTTCCTACCTTTGGATGATTTTATTCAGGTTCAGGGAAGACCTATCAAAGTGGAAGGGTTAGACATGGCCTTCATTAACCAATTCGTTGCGATGATATTTTATTTATTATAGCAGTTTCCTCATCAATAGTGGCTAATGGTGGTAGTGATGATGATGATGATCATGTTAATGCAGATGATGAAGATCATGCTGCTGCTGTTGCTGATGATGATATTTTGTTAAGGATTAATGAAATTCTAACTTTCTTCTGCACTATAATGACGCCTTACTTACCTTACCTATATTTGGGTTACAAGCCCATGATAGATTTTTTCGCTCTTCTTGTTTATTTCATTTATCAGATTCTTTCACACGTCTAACTGGAAGTTGTTACCCCCCACTTTTTCTGTGGCATATTACTTATATTAATTTACCTTTACTTACTCTTACTTATATTCGTTTATCTTCATGTGTCAGAAGTGTTTTTATAATTTCCTCCGTGTGTCGGGGAATGGTGTGCATGAACACTTTTAGCGAAGCCCTTTTCCGGCAAACGTGCTTACTCAGCCAGTATAATTGGACCGCCCCCAGATTCTTAGTTCAGGCTAGACATTACACGCTCTCCCCTCCCCCAGTACAGGTTCAGCTGCTATCCTTTCTTGCTTGGCCATCTCTCTCTATTCTTATCTATCTGTCTATCTATCTATCTATCTGTTTACCTATCAATCTATCTATTTATATACTTATTTAATATTTACTGCTACTACGTGGTTTTATTTAAGAGAATTTTATTTTAAAATGGGTTGCTCTGAAGTTCCCTAGACACATAACCAACTTGCTTCGCTCGATGTCTTTATTTAACCCCTTTTCAATACATTATTGCTGCCATCCCCTTATTTTATGCCAAGGTTAGCCATCACACCCTCTCACTTCACCTGACATAGGCTCAGTTTTCTAGTCTCGCCGTCTAATTTCTCTGTTAGATTTCTTTAGCCACCCTCATCAGCACTGCATCCACTCCTTTGTCATTCCCCACACTGCACCCACTCCCTTGTCATTCCCCACACTGCACCCACTCCCTTGTCATTTCCCACACTATATCCACTCCCTTCTCACTTCCCACACTGCATCCAATACTTTGTCGCTTCCCACACTGCATCCACTCCCTTCTCACTTCACACACTGCATCCACTCCCCTGTCACTGCCCACGCTGCATCCACTCCCTTGTCACTTTCCACACTGCATCCACTCCCTCGTCACTTTCCACACTGCATCCACTCCCTTTTCAGTTTATTTCTGCTCTTTTATAAGATTTTTGTTACTTTCGGTAGCGTTGTAAATTGTTTTAAGGTTCGCGTCTTTATCTGTACTTTTTTTTCCTCCACCAGTATATGATCTTACTCAGCTAGCATTAATGTACCACTGACAGCCTCTTGATTAAAGGCTGGCGATAAACTTGACACGCTCTCAGTTCCCTCGTTACAGGCCTCCACTGGACGTCTGTATCCTCTGTATTTCATTCTTGCCACTCATACACGACTTTTTTCATAAGTAAGGAAATTGGGGTCAGATGTTACTCAGGTTTACGTTCACTGTATTTGCTCTCCTCTGTACAGTACCTTTCTTCACGTGCAATGTGCATTCGTTGTTTTTATTTTCCTGCCACGGTTGCATGCTTGTATTCAGCGGTTTGTGAGTAATTTTTTCATTGGACGTCATTATCCTCTTTTATTTTCTATTGTTACATGAGTTTATTCTACAGTGCCGGTGTCATCCATCCAGGATCATCCGATTTTAAGTTGCGGCTAGATATTACGTGATTATCAGTCCACTCGTATCTGTTCTCTCTCTCTCTCTCTCTCTCTCTCTCTCTCTCTCTCTCTCTCTCTCTCTCTCTCTCTCTCTCTCTCTCTCTCTCTGACTTATTTATCTACTTTATTCTGGTCACTGTTGTAAGATTTTATTCGGCATCATTTTTTATTCACTTGTGTATTGTTTCAAATTGAGGTTAGATATTACGTAGTGTTAAATTCACTCGATCTGCTATCCTGTTTCCTTTGTGAACGTCTTTATGTTCTGCTCTGCCGTGTTCTTGCCACCGTTACTTGTTCTTTATGAACATAACTGGGCTACTGGCATCCTCCGATTCTGAGGTGAGGCTGAAAGTTACGTGCTCCCGCTCCCCCTATTCAGCCACCGTTTGCTCTCCTGAATGTCTTTATCTCCTTTTTGTCCTTTCTTCCCTTACCTTCTTCTTGTTTCCTTCACGTGTCTCTTATTCAGGGTCATATTCTATTCAGCAGTATCTAATTTGTGACTAGACATCACGCACTCTCAGCTCGCTCGATACAACCATGACCTGATCCATAGGACGTGCATATCCACTTCATTATTCCTCCCACTGGGTTATTTTATTCGGCAGCATCTGTTGAAATGCTCTTAGGTCAGACGGTACAGCACAGTTTGGTCCTTTCTGTCTGCTGTGTATCTTTATCGATTGACATATATTTTATTTAGGCTTACTTAATACAGGGCCAAACTGCTCTTCCTTTTCATGCTGGACGTCTTAATGTATGGTTTTATTTTATTCTTGTCACCGTTTGATGGCTTTATTCAACTTAAAAGAGATATAGCTGTTATTAAACAATCCAGTATTAGACAGGCTCCTCTATCTATCTATCTATATACCTAGGCTGCTTCCCCCAAGGAAAGGGAGGTAGCCGAGACAGGACGACTCACTCTCCATTTACTCATCCATTCAAACACATTCATTCGCATCTTAGCCCCAAAGGGGAGAACGGACAGATCCTCACTGTACCACACCGCACAAGGGTCAACTGCGCAATGCAATCAGTGACATCCGCAGCAGGGCCCGACAGCAGAACTGGTTTACCCCTGCCACATCATAATAGACCCATCCCCTTACCCGCACCTGACTTGACTAGCTGATCAGACCAAATGCGGGAGAATATCCCCTCAGGGCTGCGTCATCACTTATTCATTCACAATTTCTCTCCATTTATTTCTGTCACGCACAGCCACTCTTCCTTGCTCAACAGACATCCCTCTCGCATCCAGCGCTCTCTTCACACTGTCCATCCATCCTATTCGTGGTCTTCCTCTCAGCCTTACACCTCTCACATCAGATCTAGTTATCTTTTTCACCAATCGCTCATTATCCATTCTCTCCATATGCCCAAACCATTGCAACACCCTCTGCTCAGCTCTACCAGCCATCTCCCGAACAACTCCAGTTCTCCTTCGCACTTCATCATTTCGCACTCGATCCATACGCGTCACTCCACACATACTCCTCAGACATCTCATCTCCATTACATTCAAACTTTTCCTCTCTGCTACACCCATATTCCATGTTTCAGCCCCATATAATGCAGTCAGTACCACAACACCCTCATACAGCCTTCTTTTTACATCCATTCTAAGCGAACGACATTTAAACACTTATTTCATTCCTCCCAGCACCTTTCCTACTTCATTTATTCTGAACTTTACTTCTGCATCTATTCTTCCATCCACAGCAACATGTGACCCTAGATATTTAAAACAATCTACCTCCTCAAGCAACTCACCATTCAAAACTATATTCATCCCCCTACCATCTATCAACCTCGTACACTTCATCACTTTACTCTTATTCTCATTTACTTTCAATTTCCTCCTTTCACACACCCTTCCAAACTCCTCTACCAACTGTCTCAATCTCTCCTCTGAATCAGTCACCAGTGCAGTATCATCTGCAAACAGCAGCTGCTTCAGATTCCACTCTCCTCCATCAACATTTACCAGACTCAGACCGCCTAAAACTCTTGCATTCACCTCCCTTACAACACCATCCATGTAAATATTAAACAACCAAGGCGACATCACACATCCCTGTCGCAGCCCCACTCTCACGGGAAACCAATCACTCACAGCATTTCCCACTCTTACACACGCTCTACTATTTACATGAAAACTTTTCACCCCTTTTAGTAACCTACCATCAAGTCCATACAATCTTAAAACAGTCCACAAAGCCTCCCTATCAATTCTATCATACGCTTTCTCTAAATCCATAAATTCCCAAAATACATCCTTGCCTTTCGCTAAATACTTTTCACACACTTGTCTCACAGCAAACACCTGATCAACGCATCCCCTCCCTCTCCTAAAGCCACACTGCTCATCACTAATCACTCCCTCTGTACCCTCTCTAACTCTCATAATTAACACTCTACCATACACCTTACCTACAACACTCAACAGAACTATACCCCTGAAGCTAGTACATTCATACTTATCACCCTTGCCTTTATACAACGGGACCACACAAGCACTTGCCCAGTCAATTGGCACCATACCTTTCTCAAAGCACACATTCAACAATCTTACTAACCAGTCAACAATAGTCACTCCACCACCCTTCAGGCATTCCACAGCACACCCATCCATACCTGCAGCTTTCCCTGTTTTCATCTCCTTTACTGCCTTCTCCACTTCCTCCTTCGTGATCAAAGAATCATTCAACTCTCCCAACACATTTATTCTTTGCACCCTTCCATCCGCCACAATCTCAGCCACCCTTTCCTCCTCTACATTTAACAATCTTTCAAAATACTCTGCCCATCTCTTCCTTACTGCATCCATCTCAATTAACATCCTTCCATCCTCTGCTTTTACTCGTTCTTCCTTCCCAGACTCTCCCTTTCGCACCCTTTTCACCTCCTTCCAAAACATTTTCTTATTCTGTTGAAAATTCTCTGTCAGCCGCATACCCCACCTCTCATCTGCTGCCACTTTAGCATCACGCACAGCCCTTCTCGCTCTATTCCTCTTTTCCTTATACCTTCCATATGACATCTCATCCTTCCTCTGCAGCCACACTTCATATGCACGTCTCTTCTCAGCCACAGCCATACTTACTTCCTCGCACCACCATTCACTTCCTTTTCTTACACCACCACCCACACGTCTCACACCACACACCTCTTCTGCATGCCCCACCACAGCACTCTTAAACAACTGCCATTCCTCCTCCACGCTGCCATTTTCCCGATCTTTCACTGCGTTCCACTCATCTTTCAATTTCTCCTGATACTCTATCTTTTTCTCTCTTTTATCCAACTCACTCATTTTCAATACCTCCCTACCACACCTAACCCTCCTAGCTCTCACCCATCTCTTCTATCTATCTATATACCTAGGCTGCTTCCCCCAAGGAAAGGGAGGTAGCCGAGACAGGACGACTCACTCTCCATTTACTCATCCATTCAAACACATTCATTCGCATCTTAGCCCCAAAGGGGAGAACGGACAGATCCTCACTGTACCACACCGCACAAGGGTCAACTGCGCAATGCAATCAGTGACATCCGCAGCAGGGCCCGACAGCAGAACTGGTTTACCCCTGCCACATCATAACAGACCCATCCCCTTACCCGCACCTGACCTGACTAGCTGATCAGACCAAATGCGGGAGAATATCCCCTCAGGGCTGCGTCATCACTTATTCATTCACAATTTCTCTCCATTTATTTCTGTCACGCACAGCCACTCTTCCTTGCTCAACAGACATCCCTCTCGCATCCAGCGCTCTCTTCACACTGTCCATCCATCCTATTCGTGGTCTCCCTCTCAGCCTTACACCTCTCACATCAGATCTAGTTATCTTTTTCACCAATCGTTCATTATCCATTCTCTCCATATGCCCAAACCATTGCAACACCCTCTGCTCAACTCTACCAGCCATCTCCCGAACAACTCCAGTTCTCCTTCGCACTTCATCATTTCGCACTCGATCCATACGCGTCACTCCACACATACTCCTCAGACATCTCATCTCCATTACATTCAAACTTTTCCTCTTACTTACTCTTAACTTTCCCTCCACCAGGTAGTGGTCAGACATACCTCCACCCTCCCCTCTCAGAACTCTCACATCCAACAATCTTCAAATTACATTCCTAGACACAACCACATAGTCCATCAAGGCTCTATCAACAACCCTTCCACCCTCCTGTCTCACCCATGTATACTTATAAATATATTTCTTCTCAAACAGCGTATTCCCAATCACCATCTCCCGCTCAACACACATCGCTATCATTCGTTCCCCATTTTCATTTCTTCCAGGCACACCATGCATACCAACTACGCCTTCAACTGCTACATTTCCCACCCTAGCATTCAGATCTCCCATCATTACCACATTCACATTCGCTCCAAAACTCTGCAGACACTCATCAACATCATTCCAGAAAGACTCCCTCTCTTGTTCATCCCTTTCACTACCAGGTCCATATGCACTCACAAACACCCATGAAAGTATAAAAATCGTCTGAGAGTTAAAACGCACGCACGCATGGATCCTCCTCCCCCCCCCTCCCCAAACACAGTATCGCAATGAAAGGATTACGCAGGGGGAGAGGAAGCAGCCCACTAATTCGGAGTGACTAGATCCCCCTTTCCAGCCATGAACCCTTACAGTATGATGATGTTTTCTTTATGCCTCCAGACGATTTTATGGAGGTTTTGAAAGGCCTCTCGTACTGAAACGTGAAACAGACTCTACTAACCTCTCCATTAACTGAGTGTGATTCCTTTGTTAATGGAAACTTTCAAGCCCTTTCACTGTGTTGCGTATCATCAGAGTTAAATAAAATCATGTGGCGGTGGCAAGAATGAAATAAAAAACAATGACATCATTCTATTGGCCGTGGTTGATGGTGGATGTTTTATGTCCCATTCACCAATATACTCATATATGTCTAACCTGGCACAGATTTCCGTCCTTTTGCAGCTTATTTCCCGTCCTTTAGTGGCAGGGAATAAAAAGAAAAAGAAAAAAGAAAGCTACTTCAGCTTTACGTCCTTTCCACATCGCTTCTTGTTGACTAGCATCATATTCTAGCGGCAATTCTATTGTTACATCGCAGGATTCAAAGTGGAAAGATATCAGTTTTAGGCCACGTTAGAGCAAAAAAGGTATAGCTGCTTAAGTTGATTATGGAAGTATCTAGAATACTGTATAAACCAAGGCGTCATCATAATAAGGAGGGTTAAAGGATGGCATAAGAATGAGTACCCGAAAACGTAAAATAATAGAAATATATGGAAGTGACAAGAAGTAGGTACCGAGAAAACAGCGCCCTGAAAATGTTGACAATTTCACTACGATTTTTTTTTTACTCTAGCCAAGGAGGTTATGTTTTAACCCACGTTTCTTTGTTTGTTTGTCGGTTTGTTTGTCTGTCTGTTAGCAGGATTACTAAAAAAAGTTACGAAAGGATTTTGATGAAATTTTGTGGAAGGGTGGTCCATGGGCCACTGAAGAAATGATTAAATTCTGTTCCGGATCCCGAGTATCCCGCACAATATCTTCAAAAGTTCTCAATTAATTTCAATGAAATTTTGTGTTAAGGTGGGCCATGGACCAAGAAAGAAGTTAGTCGACTTGTCATAAATGACTTTGTGTAATAAAAATACTTTGTGGTTCCTTTGTGGTTGAGTTGTAGTTGAGTTATATATATATTTTAGACTTGTGGTCAAGCGGCTTTTATATCTTGTAGTAACTTCCCATTTGTCATGTAGTGACAGGAGAGGTAAAGAATAGTATGGGACTATTTTTATTTGTCTTGGAAATATTAACAAGTCTCTCACACAAAGTGGAATGTAGAGTCTCGCTCCCTCTCTCTCTCTCTCTCTCTCTCGAGTTGCTAAGCTCTTCTCCCCCTTCGACCTGCCTCGAGTATCGCTTGTCCCCTTCTCGACCTCTCTGTTCTATAGCTAACCTCCGTCTGAGCTCTCTTTCTTAAATTCTGGTGTAGCAGGGGTGTGTCACGTGTGTTCCTCGTGGATGGACTAGGTCTTTGTTCACGAGAGGACTGCTGACAGCTAACTGCATCATCTCCTTACTGGCCGCTGTCGTCAGCTTTCCTCAGTGTAACTTGCAAACCTCATTTCCTTTTCCCAGGCTCGCAGAGGGCTGTCTGTCTATCTATTTATCTATCTATCTATTATGATTTGCAATTATAATATGTAGGACTACAGACTTTGGGGTGGATCCGGATCCGGATCTGGATCCTATATCCACGGATCCGGAGCCGGGATTATGCAAAAAGTAATGAACGGATTTTGATGATATTTCGCGGAAGGGTGGGCCATGGGCCAAGGAAAAAATGATGAAATTTTGGGGCAGATCTGGATCCCGCACAATATCTCCAAAAGTTCTCAATGATTTTCAATGAAATTTTGTTGAAAGGTGGACCATGAACAAAAAACGAATTGATTAAATTTAGGGGCGGATCCAGATATATTTTAATGGCAATGGCATTGGCGGTGGTATGCCCTCTCTGAATGTTTTTTTTAATTTTTAAATAAAATCCTTGTTACCAAGCGAACGATTATGTTCAGCTCCGGAGAGGTTTTTCGAAATGAAGGTGTTAGGAATAGTCCTCGATACTGGGGTGATAGAGGCTGAATTAATTTGTTCATCGGCGAAAAGAGTGCAGCAAAAACAAAGACATCAGCGTAGGAAGGCGGGTTAATAGTTGGCACGAGAATGCGTCCCTGGAATTGGAGATGAACTTAAAACAGGGGTGGCTGACTATAATGGGGGAGAGAGAGAATGTGAATAGCAGGGTTGGGGAGAGAGAGACAACGTTTGACAGAGTTGGCAGGTCGGAACGGAATTGGTCAAGGGATCGAGGAGAGCTACTGACTTACCTCAGAATGCAGAGTCACAGGCACCAAAATACAGTTGTTACTGTCCCGCTGAGAAATGAAGGGTGACTGGGTTTCTGACAGCTTTGTGAGTGAAAATCGTCGTACCTAATAGTGCACTTGAGTTGGCGTCCTGTCGATAAATGAAAACTGTTTCATGTGAATAAAATAGTTTTAGTTGGCAAGCAGGATTCAACGCAGAAATTAAGAAGAAAAAAAAACTATTTCTCTCTGTTGCATAAAAGAGCACTACCTTGATTTGGAGAATCACGCTAGCCAAAAATAATAATTAATGTCTTACAGAGAAATAAAAACTGCTAGGGTTTCTGGCAGCTGAAATGAATGGTCAGTAAAAATGTAACACTGAAACCAGTCTTGGGGTACAGTTACTGTCTTACCTCAGAATGCATAGTCACAGGCACCAAAATATAATAGGCTTCCTTTTGGGACCTACAAGATGCTAGGGTTGCTCGCATCTGAATAATATAGTCGCTCGCCTGAATAGTGGGTCAGAGGAGAATACTAATGTTATCGTTCTTTGGGTAAACTTGGGAATGAAGACACAAAATAGTAAGCATTAACCTTAAGTACAGATGCATCTTTATCTTTATTGGCACTAAAATATATTATCCAGCTAAACAGAGATCTTTCGTACTTCAGGAATGAACTTTGGCTGCTAGGATTTCATTTCATCCCAGCAAAATCACTTTATATCAGCATGCGAAAACTGAGCAGAATATTGCACCTGCGTCCTGAGGAGGAAAAAAAAAAACACTTCCAGGGTTTCCTTCATCTGAATAAAATAGCCCTACTTTAGAATGCATAGTCTGTCTATCTATCTATCTATCTGTCTATATAAGACCAGACGCCTTAATCCCGTAAGGGGTGGCCACAAACAAATCCCCTACATGTCACCCTGTCCAACTCCATTTCACTGCTTTGCTCCCAGCTCACATCCCCCTCTCTCATATACCTCTCCACTCCATCCCCCCATCTCATCCTCGGCCCCCCCCTCCCACTCCCCCCTCCACCTCACGCTCATACACTCTCCTTGTTAGTCTTTTGCTCTCCATCCTTTTCACATTGCCAAACCATCTCAGAGTATTTATGCTAATGCTTTCTATCACATCCACATCAACACCACAACACTCATTCACTTCCTTATTTGTCACTCTGTCTCTCCACGTAACTCCACATGCTCCTCTCAAATAATCCATTTCCACCGCTCTCACTCTTGACTTGAGTCCCTCCAACAAGGTCCAAGCTTCACTTCCATACGTTAGGGTTAGTATCACAATACTGTCATGCAGCGGCTTTTTTACTTTCATGTTCACTTCCCTGTTCCTTATCAATGCTCTTAAAGAACCAGCAACCTTTCTTCCCTGTTGCACCCTTTCAAGCACTTCACCCTCTAAGCTTCCATCATTACTCTTCACACCGCCCAAGTACTTAAACGCACTCACATAGTCTATCTATCTATCTATCTCTCTGTCAATTGCCAGACGCCTTAATCTTGTAAGGGGTGGCCACGAACAAATCGCCTCCATGTCGCCCTGTCCCCCGCAATTTCATTGCCGTGCTCCAAGCTCACATCCCCCTCTCTTATGTACCTCTCCACTCCATTCCTCCATCTCATCCTCGACCTCCCCCTCCCTCTCCCCCCCCCTCCACCTCTCTCATATATACTTTCCTCGTCAGTGTCTCGTTCTCCATCCTCTCCACATGGCCAAACCACCTCAGTGTGTTTCTCCTAACGCTTCCCATCACATTAACATCCAAACCACAACGCTCTTTCACTTCCTCATTTGTCAGTCAGTCTCTCCGTGTGACTTCACATGCTCCTTTCAAATAACTCATTTCCACTGCTCTTAAACTTGATTTCTGTCCCTCCAACAAGGTCCAAGTTTCAATTCCATACGTTAGAGCTGGTATCACAATACTGTCATGTAGTAGCTTTTTCACTTCCATGCTCACTTCCCTGTTTCTTATCATTGCTTTCAAAGAACCAGCAACCTTTCTTCCTTGTTATACCCTTTCAAGCACTTCATCCTCTAAACTTCCATCCTTATTCATCACACTAGCCAAGTACTTAAACGTGATCACATTTTCCATTTCCTCACCATCCACCCTCACTGTACATTCAATGACTTCACTTCTCTCGAAGACCATGACTTTACTCTTCCCTACATTCACCTTTAGATTCCGTTTCTTACACACTCTCCCAAACTCATCGATCATGAATTGCAGCTCCCCTTCATCTTCACTTAGGATCACAGTATCATCTGCATTCTGCAAACAACAGTACAAGAAGTCTTCAAACACTGCCCTCTTTCACCAGGGCCGCTCCAACATCCACTGCCCTATCTTGTATCTCATTTATAACCCCGTCCATATACAGACTGAACAACCATTGAGACATGACATATCCTTGTTTCAATCCAACCTTGAGATAGAAAAATTCACTTATTTCACTATCCACACGCACTGCAGCCTTAGCACTCTCATACATTCTCTTCACGGCATTCAACAACTTCCCATCTACTCCATAAATGCTTGTCTAGCCACTCTGTCAAATGCATTCTTCAAATCCATGAAGGCCGCATACAACTTCATTCCCTTCACTAGAAACTTTTCCACTAAAGATCAAAGAATGAATATCTGATCTACACAACCTCTTCCCTTCCTAAAACCTCCCTGTTCTTCCCCAACTAATTCCTTTGTTACTTCTCTGACTCTGTCAATAAGTATCCTACCATATACTTATCCTATTACACTAAGAAGACAAATGCCTCTATGATTACCACACACATGTTTTTCCCCTTTTCCTTTGTACACGGGAATAATTATACCTGACTTCCAATCATCCGGGACTCTACCTTCCTCCCAGGTCAATCTGCACATCTTCTACATCCATTCTTCTAGTACCTCTCCCTTATGCTTCGGCTTTCACCACACACTTCATCAATTCCTGGGGCTTTCCCAATTTTGACTTTCTTCATTGCTTTCACAACTTCCATCCTGCAGATTTCTTCCTGTCTTCTCACCTCCCTCCTTTTCCCAGCCATTTCCCACCCACTTATACTTGCATCACTTTCACTCTCTATATGTTCAACAATTCCTTAAAGAGTTCTCTCCATCAGCTCACTTATTCTCCCTTCTCCACTAGTAATCTACCATTTTTATCTTTCACTCCCCAACTAAGCCTCTCTGGCACCTGTCTAACTCTCTTTACCTCTTTCCAGAACATTTTCTTACATTCCCTCCACTATACACTCAAGTTCCTTCCAAATTCCTCATCCACTCCCTTCTTACTCTCTCTTACTAATCTTTTCACCTCTCTTTTCATCTCTACATATAATTTTCTCTTCCGTCTCTCAACTTCTTCCACGGCCCCGTTTCTCATCCATTCGCTATATGGTTTCTTCTTCTGTGCCACACCCTCTCTAACCTCTTCATTACACCATGCTGTTCCCTGCACCCCCTTTCGTCTTTTCACCTCACACACCACCTCACATGCTGCACAGATTTCTTCTGTGTATATTTTGCACACACCTTCCACGGCCTCCATCTGCTCCAATCCATATTTACACAATCGCTCCTCCACTTCCCTCTTATATTCACAAAGTCATGAAAGCTTAATAATGTTATTATTTTTTTTTTTTTAACGGAAAAAATTGGAAATAAAGACAGATAAAAAAGAAGTTATCATCAGTAAGTTTTACGTTTGTCTGTTGGGATTTCCCAGAAATTCCAACTCCTTTAGAATACAGACTTTGGGAACAACATAAATTACTGTTTCAGACCAACACGAATTAACTCTTTCACTGCTGTTATTTCTCCCAGATCAATACAATCATCATCTGTCAGCAAATGGGATCACACGGAGAAATGGAGACAAAAATTAGTAAAATTCAGCCTTTTGATTTCGATTATATACTTGTGAGCTTAATAATAATAACAAAAATAATAACAACAATAACAACAACAACAACAATAATAATAATAAAAATAATAATAATAATAATAATAATAATAATAATAATGATAATGATAATAATAATAATAATAATTAATATATTACAGACGAGAAACTCAGGTAACAGTAATCGCCTTTTTCTGTACTGTTTCTTAGATCTTTTCCTTGCCGTAAGCTCTAGATTCTTTGCCATCGTCTTTTATTATGAAATTTTGGGTCCAGTTACATGTCTCCGCGTTTTCGGCAAAGGAGCTTAATTGGCGGGTTCTAGTTAACTCTCAATCTAGATGACTTTATTTAGCTGGGAGAAGCCTTATATAGTGAGTGTTACAGGCGAAAAAATCCATAACCTATTCATCGTGATGATACGAGACTCAGCTCCTGAAGGATTTATGGAACTGAGAAAAAACCTAGAGAAAAATACAGCATGGGTTGTTAGACACTATAATAGTGGGTTGGTGAAGTGGTTACCACATTTAGCTTGCGGTTGGATGATCCCAAGATCAATTCTAAGGCCGGTCAGACTTTTGCACAAAGTTTGCTTTCGCCTTGTTCAACTTGATAGCATCACTGGGAACCTGGATGTAGCTTATATTGTTGTGTGTCGTCATCTGAGGGAAGATTTTACGGCTTAATGACCCTCGTGTGGTTGACAGGTATGAACACAGACCTTATTCGTTACCTAAGGCTTTATTAATTCTTAGGAAGAATGGAAGCAGTTTCATCAGTTGTGAATATACAGTGATAAGAATCTGCATAACTGTACAAAGGCTGAGAAGTGATATATTTGACGGGCTATTCGACCTATACCGATAAAGATAATATTGATAATATAATAATAATAATAATAATGATAATAATAATAATAATAATAACAATAATATTATTATTATTGTTATTATTATTATTATTATTATTATTATTATTATTATTAACTATTATCAGTCTATAGCCTATATATCTTTCGGTATCAGCCTCTCAATCTGTCTGTCTGTCCATACATGTACCTATATTGTTAACCTTAATATAATGATTGAAGAATATATGGTAAACAATATGACCCGTTTATAAAATAAACATAAATACTGCAAATATTTGAATATATGTACAATCTTGAGAATACCAAGGTCTTCCTATAGCTGTCTCCCACATCTGAGAATACTAATGCAGTCCAAGTAACCAGAGGATATGGTATTAAAATTATCTCTAGCATCATAAAGTCTACGTGCACTAAGAATAATTAGGTGATACGCTTCAAGATTACCTTTCC
Source organism: Coenobita brevimanus (assembly GCF_032717465.1). Taxonomy (NCBI): domain Eukaryota; kingdom Metazoa; phylum Arthropoda; class Malacostraca; order Decapoda; family Coenobitidae; genus Coenobita; species Coenobita brevimanus. Next base: position 37,947,592 of record NC_136977.1, read on the forward strand.
CATGTCTGCATACGCTTATACTGAATGTAATTGAGTCGTCTGGGAATAAAGATACACAGAGATTACGACGATATGCTAGAGAGAGAGAGAGAGAGAGAGAGAGAGAGAGAGAGAGAGAGAGAGAGAGAGAGAGAGAAATGAAGAAAAAGACAATGGACTGAAACGTCGATATTAATCCCTTCAATCCGTTAACATACTTTGTTTTCTTGCTACAATCAGACACCTTTATTCCGATATATGGGAGGTTTCTTGTAGTGATGGTTATAGTAAGGGCTTTATCTAACTCCCTGTGAGCGGATAATCTTCCCTAAGCTGAATAAAATCAGCTGAAGGTGGCAGAAATAAAGTGAAAAAAGCGTAATTCTAGTGAAGGGGTTAAGAGGACACAAATGCCACATCTGTACACAAGAATATGCAGATGTAATATATATGGAAAATAAACAGCTGAGGAGCCTCCCCCATTAGCAAGAAAACAAGACACGGACAATGTGGTGGGGGAACTCCTGAGAGAGATATCTGTATGGAAATATTTGGCCGTGAGATGTCTCGCTTGATTTTTATTTTAATACCTGAAATGAGGAAGGAAAAACAAATGAATAAAAAACTAATCCATATACCAGATTACAGGTGCCCCATTCATAAAAAAATCTGTAACAGTTGGACTTGAACAGCCGTAGGTTGAAGTTTTGGGGGAAATCACTCTGAGGAAGCGAGTTCCAAAGAGATGCAGTTCGGAGAATAAAAAAATCTGATAGGTAGAAGCTCTGCAATATGGCAGAGTGACTGTCCAGTCATGAGCGCAACAGGATTCCCGCGTAGTGCGGGGGAAGGCATGGATAGGTGGCACAATGGATACAACTTTGTCTGAGCATTTGCCATAAAAGTATCTGTAAAATAATGCAAGGCAGGCAACATTCCTTGTTACCTGTAGGGGAAGTACCGGTAGTCCATTTGTAATAGTAGAGTTATTAATAAGTCTAACAGCTTTGTTCTGAATTTTGTCCTGTTGTTTTAGTGCAACCTCTCCACATCCATTCCACAAGGGAGAGCAATATTCCAGCTAAAAGTGCACATGACTCTTGTAAATTATAGCTAACTGCTCATCAGTGAAGAAGTTACGGATCTGTACAATAATCCAAGTGTCTTTGAATCGGTTTTAGCAAATTATATTATACACTCTCTCTCAGACTTTCCCCGTCAGATTAAAACCTTGGTTGAGGCGGGGGGCGGCAGTAATCAATAAAACGATATAAAGATTTACGTGTCACGGATTCCGCTGGCGACGTGGAATATTCATGCTATCCGTGAATACCGGCCCGTGAATACTGAGTTAGCGGAGGAAATATTCAGGCTGGACTCGGGAAAGGAAAGAGGGATTCGCGAGGAAGGAAACGAAAAGTTTCGATTCATCCAGTTTTGTTGTTTGGTCCTTCAGTGCATCCAGAAGATTGGGAGATTCAGAAAGGAAAATAGTAAAATTTTTTAGATTGGTGAGTGGCCTTGGTCTTATTCACCACTTTATATAATAATAATAATAATAATAACAATAATGACAATAATAATAATAATAACAATGATAATGAAAATATTGATAATAATAACAACAATAACAATAATAATAATAATAAAAAACAATAATAATAATAATAACAACAACAACAACAACAACAATAACAATAATAATAATAATAATAATAATAATAAAGAAAATCATTCCCCCGCCAGAATATGCTGTTGGCCAAGTCCATGATTTTGGCCATATCTTGATACCCTGAAGGTTTCATGTTGATAGCTCAAGCCGTTCATGAGATATAATGGGAACACACACACACACTCGCTCCGACACACACACACATAGGCAGGCAAATCATTAGTCTTGCTAAAAGGAGGGCGATAATAGTAATAGTAATAATAATAATAATAAAAACACTAATAATAATAATAATAATAATAATAATAATAATAATAATAATAATAATAATAACTAGAAAGGCACTCAGTAGAGCTCATACCTCCGACAGGAACAAGGTGTTGCCCTATTTGTTACTGTAAGGCTGTCACAGGGTTTTGAGAGTATGCAATATTAAAAAATAATATTCAATAATACTTGAGGACAGGACAAAGAATTGACTTGTGAAAATCAAGCAATGATTACTTTATTCTGGCTTACTTCGCCGATTCTCTAAGGACGAGAATTTATAAACTTTCTCAACAGTACACAGCAGAGACTAATTACTCACACGTGCTGTTTATTAGTACTGTTGGCCTCTGGAGAAAGTGACTCCACCCCTGACAATCAATATCTAATGCTAATAATGATAAACAGGTTCTTGCTAGTGCACTAACTCCTGGTTCCACAACGGATTTTAAGCTTAATACTAAAGGACTGGCCTAAGTACCAGTTATGAATAATGCAAAGCGTTTATGCAAACTAGGAGCTATAAGTGAAATAAGCTTGTGGAGAAAAAGAACACGAGTTTACATTACATTAAGCTCAAGAGAACTGTTAATGTATTGATTACAATGAGTTAAATTTACGTTACATGTTCAAAATGAATTCAAAATAAGGAGAACACACTCACGCGCTCACTCAAAAGCTAAGCTCTTAAACCTAGGAAAAACGAATAGAAAAATACTGGTCAGAGATTGCGCTAAGCGGGAACTGGGTGTCGTTGCTGAGGAAGGACGCTGCCTCGCTGAACTTCTCGCCGATTCACTCTAGGTGGGAATTCAGGAACTGGACAACGGCGGCAGCGGGAACTGGGCGTCAGCTGAGGAAGGACGCTGCCACACATGCTGCTCCGGCCCAATCGAACCTGCTTCTACGACGCTCAAATCCTGACTGAATTCAAACAAGCGAGGCGAGGACTGAGGCCAGCCGCCAACTGGTAACGGCTAAAATTGAGCGAAACACGCCCATAATAAATCACTCAGCGGAAGCTAATGTCACGCACAAGGATGATCACTTATGAAACAGTGAAAAATGTCCTGAAAAACACTCCCGTTCGGGTGAATACATGGCGGTTGACTGAGTGATACATACTGGGATTCCACTAGAATTTGCGGTTTCCCACAAAAGTTCAATGACACGACTTTATTTAAATATAGAATCGCCAACTCGTGACATTACGCCCCATCAAAATGAATTTTTTTTCTCAGGAAAAAAATTTCAATATACATACATATAAATCCTAACTCAGTCACACAAGATTCACACTGTGGTGTGTGAGTGCTATCCTGCTACAGGAGAAAGTCACAGTCGCCAGTGAGCGAAGAAAAAACTCGTATTTACGTTAATAGAAGCAAGCTTGAGGGAAAAACTCCTTGACGACAGTGAAAAATCCTGTACTCAGGTCAAACTGAACGAAAAGTTCGCTACTTTTACATTAACAACTAATTGTTATGTAGCGTGATGAAGGTAATACACGGTGTAGGTGTGACAGTTGTGGTGTCACTGTGCCTACGTGTAAAATCATGTAATACAAATTAATAGTAAAGAGACGACGAGGCAGAAGGGAAGAAGCGGCAGCATGCGACAGGGACAACCAGCTGATCTGCACGACATGCTGCACCCGCCACCTGCACCTGCGAAAGGAATCAAGGTGGAGCATCAAAAGTGTCATTTCTCTCTCTCTGCCTAGCAATCAGTACTTATGCTATAATTAACTGGGAAACAGTCTTTTGATTTACAAATCTCTTAGAACCCTTGTAGTTTACTGGTTAACACTTATTAACCCCTACACTGTGGGCATGTTTACCAATGTTTTGCGTGTGCCGCGGGGTTATTCGGGCTCCAACAGACTCTCAAAAAAATCTTTGCCAAAAATCAGTTATTAGTCCTAGAATATTAAAATAATATATGCTTATGGCACATACCTTCAGCTTTCTCCTGGAATGTTTGTTGAGCCTTCGCTGGTTACCGTAGGACTTGTGGAGACCTCTGAAGTTGGGTAACGAAGTCTCCACTTTACACTTCCCGACAACCCGTAATATGATTACCACAGCCAGATATTAACACTATAAACACTACTCTATGATTTTCAAGTAGTTTGGGATCCATACTCCAAAAAAAAAAAAACTGTGAAAGCAATGAAAATTACGAGTGCATCTGACCGTCGCACTTGCGCTAGTTCACTCTTGGTACTCTGTCATTTATTATTCATAAAACCCCTCACACTTTACATTTCTATTACTATATAACACTTATATATATATATATATATATATATATATATATATATATATATATATATATATATATATATATATATATATATATATATATATCTACAGTCTTTATCCATAAGTTTCCTTCAGTAGCATTAGTTTATTGTCACTGTAGGGATTCAATTTCTTTCAGTAAAATACGTAGCATTCACTTTCTCGTCCCGTATACTAGCATTGAGAGTGAATGTCACTTTCAATTTCACTCTCATAACTCATAGTATTCAGACATGCTAGAGTGAAACTTTCACTTTCATTACTCCTAGGGTATATACTCGTATTCTTATAATACTACTCATTTACATTTCTATTTACGTTCTCGATTTTATTTACGCTATTTACATTTCTATTTTATTTACACTGTGTTATGCACTGTCACTTGAAGTAACTTATACAACTATTTTCCACTGTTCACGTATATTTACATTCATTACTTTCACTTGCTGTTTACACATTATTTACACATTATTTACAATTCCACTTGCACTGTTTTACTCAATAGAAAGATCGTAGTCACTCTTTTATCAATTGTCAGCCCTTTACCTCTTTCCACATGAGGTTTAGTAGGGGGTAAAGGTCACAGGGCCCTTTGCATGGGGGTGAAAAGGCCCTGAAGCTAGCAAGAGCGAACAGACGTACCCCCACACTGGAAGATGAGAGTGAACTGATAAGGGTGGGCCGGGGTGGTGGCCTACCTAGGGAAATCAGTACTGCCAACGTTTAGTCTCTTGACACAGCTACTTTATAGCATTGAAATGATTGGCAAGAAATCTAGACAATACATTATAAATTAGGTAGTTCCAGGTGAATGTAAATATCACTTAGGCTTCTCTCTTCCCTCCTTATATGTATATTTATTACGAAAATAGATTATACGGCATATTTCAAGGGGAAATAAACAGCGAAAATTAGCGAACGAGTGCACGTGAGGTGTTGTCAGGTGATAATTAGCCAATTCCAGGTGTATGGCACTCTCACTTACCTTATTTCTTTCTTGTATATATTTTTTGGTATAAGAATAGGGCATAGGGCTTATTTCAATGGATGAAATCAGTGAAAAATTCCAGGGAAGATTTACTTAGCGTAGCACGGCCAGGCAGGCGAGAGGATAGGGTAATGGAGGGGGGGGTAGGGAAGGGAGTCAAGAATGGGGAGAAATGGCTAAATTGTCAACAATGGATGGGAGTACAGATGAGATTAGGAGTGCTGACTAGTGTTGGACATTGGCAGTACTGATAGATGATACAAGCCCCCACTTGGGAGCCCGGGTGAATTCATAATAACACAGAATCACAAAAGCGACGCCCCGCGGTATGATCTCTTGCTCCCAAGCGTCACGAAAGTGACGCCCCGCGGTGAAGGGGTTAACTAGGAAACGTGCCAGTTCTTGAATTCAGTTAGAACAAGCAGTTTACTAGTTAATCTAACATTATTAACCAGGAAACGTGCCAGTTCTTGAATTCACAAATTTCTTAGAACAAGCAGTTTACTGGTTAACCTAACACTACACTTACGATTAATGACAGGAAGCTGAGAATCCTTACGCAATCTCGGGTAGGTCACATTTTAACACCCACAGTGGGTGTGAACACTCATGTGGATATTGTGCATTCTCCAGGAATCCTGAGACAGCTCGAGACGTTCCACAAGGTAATTCATACACAGCCTCAGACTGTCTCTGCTGGGTTCTCAAACTTCCCCCTTAACTTACGGTACATATGTATGTACAGGCCCTGGACATACTGTGTCCTGTGGGGCCAACGGGCGAGACGTCAGGTCTAAACCCACATTACCACTGCCCTGTCTCTCAGCTGACTCTGAGATTAAGGGTGTGGTTTCAAACAGCACAGGAATGACGTGTCCCTGATTGGTGTTATGTGGACACACATTGCAGGAACGCACAAAACAATCTATGTCTCGTCCCATCCCTGGCAAAAAAAAAAGTCAGCTCGGATACGGCCCTGGGTCTTCCTTTTGCCCATGAGACCTCCTGAGCCTGAACAATGACCCCATTCTAACACTGCTAGGCGGTACTTGGCGGGAACGACAAACTGCAGTCGAACCTCGCCCTGGGGTGTTTGTGACTCACGGTACAGCTGTCCTTGTTTACGAAGGAACTTGGCTTGACCTCCCTGTGAATACTTTATCACTCTACCCTTTTGCTTCTTTTGCACGGCAGCAAGTGTTTGGTCAGAGTGTTGTTCTTGAACAACATCTTGGCTACAAATCAGATCTTGCGGCGATGCAATGGTCACTGGGGTGACACGGTTTGGAGCCTCAGGCATGGTTCATGTTTCTGCAGCCGAAGTCTGAGTAGCGTCATCTTCAGTGCAACTATCCTTGGCACCGGGAATATTGCCTATAATAAGGTCAAATAAAGGTTCTGGCATGACAACTGCGACTGTCATACCAGTGTAAAATGGAGATGCCACCTGGATACGTGCCTCAGGGAACAATCTCACTGATCCATCAATAAGGTTAGCTTGGATCTGTCGACCTGTGTACTCCTCAGGCCGAACTAGACTCTGCCTAACAGAGCAACCTGAGGACCCATTGTCTCTCAGGACCTTCACAGGAATGCCTCCCACAAACCTTGGCTGAACAAGGAAGGCACTGTCACCTATGGGAGAGCCTGTGGAGGAAGCAGCCAGCCACTGATGAGGCTGCTGAATAAATGATGCAGCAAACGTGGTGCCCTGAGAATTTGATACTTGAGGGGTTGTACTCACCGTCTGGGGAGACGGAGCACTGGCCTCTTGTGGAGTTTTCACTGTCGCTGAGGGACTAGTGAACTGTGGGGAAGTACCCGTACTGCTAGGGACGACACCACCGTGCTGTTGCTGAGGAACGAAGGCTGCGTTCGCCTCCTGCCTCCGATACACTGGGGCTGGTGCTGAAAAGGATAGTCCCGATGGTCGGTTGCGTGGCTGATACTGCTGCTGGTTAGGGTACTTGTTGTACCGCTTCCACTCAGGTTTCTGAGTGTTTTGCCCCTGGTCCTTCCTCTGCAGTTTTGAACTTTGGCCATTATTCTGAGAACAGCCTTGTTGCTGGGGTTCAGTCTGAGACAGTTTCCCAGATTTATCAGCTTTCCTGTTCCTGGTATGCTGCTTGCGAGTTTGATACCCTTAGGCAGTGAAGAATGCATCATCCTTCTCCACCATTTGGCTGGCATCTCTTTCCTGGCAGATCTTATGCTGAGCCATAAGTTCGGCAGGCCACGACTTTTCTAGCTGCATGCACAGCATAAGGTCAATTATCCCCTCACCCGTGGAAGGAGTTTCATCTTTCTCCATCCACTCATCTAAGTAAGCAGTAAGCCGGTCAAGAAACTGAATGGCAGTCTCTTTTTCCTGTAAACGTGCCCTCATGATCTGACTCTTGGTGTCGTCAACTGTGAGACCGTACGCTTTGACGAGTGCGGCCTTCATCATCTCATACGTGAGATTGTCTCCATGAATTCTGTGGAGAATATCGAGGGCAGGACTCTCAAACAGGCTAAGAAACTGAAGCCGCTTAGCTGCCTCATCCAGCTGGTAAAGTTGAGCCATGTCTTCAAAACGAGCTATGTATGGCTCGATTCGCTCGCCATCTTTGTATGGGGGAAGCTTGATGTGTGAAATCGCCATAATATGTGCAGGGATAGCGCTCAAGGAGCTTGGTCCAGCTGCACCAGATGTGTCTAAAGCCAAGGAATCTCGCTTGAGCTTCAACATTTCAAATTCATGTTTTTCGTGTGCTTCTCGCTCGGCACGTTCGTGTTCTCATTCTCTCTCACGTTCCTCGCTCTGTTCTCGCTCGTATTCGCGTTGGATTCTACGCTCTTCACGAATATCATTCTCGCATTGCTGCTCATAATTAAACCGAGAGAGGATGTAATCCTTTACATCTTTGGGGTCTGTAAGCCCCATATCTTTAGCTTCCTGTACATAGACGTTAGTCATGATGCTAACTCAATCTAGGTGAACTAGAGACTCAGTACTGACTGCAATTTTGCAGAGAAAGATGCCAATCATCGAGAATAAAAAATATAGGCACAGGTTAGTGGTGACCAGTTTTATCTAATTAAACTGGTAAAGAAAGAAAATTAAACAAACAACTGACTGTGAAAACTATTACGTAAATTAATAGAACTGAATCAATAATCACCAGTAAGAGTGCCTATAGACCTTACTGATAAATACCCAAGTATCAGTGAGTATTATCTCGTGAATAGCTTCAGAGCCAGGAGTTAATATCCTGGCGAGGTGCCAGTATCACAGGGTTTTGAGAGTATGCAATATTAAAGAATAATATTCAATAATACTTGAGGACAGGACAAAGAACTGACTTGTGAAAATCAAGCAATGATTACTTTATGCCAGCTTACTTCACCGATTCTCTAAGGACGAGAATTTATAAACTTTCTCAACAGTACACAGCAGAGACTAATTACTCACACGTGCTGTTTATTAGTACTGTTGGCCTCTGGAGAAAGTGACTCCACCCCTGACAATCAATATCTAATGCTAATAATGATAAACAGGTTCTTGCTGGTGCATTAACTCCTGGTTGCACAATGAATTTTAAGCTTAATACAAAAGGACTGGCCTAAGAACCAGTTATGAATAATGCAAAGCGTTTATGCAAACTAGGAGCTATAAGTGAAATAAGCTTGTGGAGAAATAAAACACA